>NC_043999.1:2281127-2363627 GCF_902150065.1 Myripristis murdjan | reverse complement strand
TGTCCAGCTGGTTTTCATGAAGGATCGGTCAGGGTGATGCCCCGTCTGGCTGCTCAGAGGAAAAGCAGGCTGGCCCGTACGGGGATCGAACCCGCGACCTTGGCGTTATTAGCACCACGCTCTAACCAACTGAGCTAACCGGCCGTGTGCTGCTGCATGTTTTCCTTCAGTCCAGTCAAGTGGAGTGCAGCTTCCTGATGATCCACTCTTCTCTCATTTCCTTGGATTTTCAGTTTTTCAGGATCAAGAGAATTTTTGGAGGGTTTCCACGGTTACCTCTTAAATAGTGATATGACGGCGTATCGGGGCCATTGTAGGGGAAAAAAGGGGGGGGGCACTACTCAGAGTAAAGAAATCAGAGAAAAAAATGTATATTCATTGAGACTAAAGTGGTAAATTTACTAGAAAATCACAAATTTATGAGAAAAAAACTCAAACTGGTTACTGATTGAGGAAGAGACAAATCAATGTTCAACAAGAGACGGTTCTTTCCTTTGCATTCTGTTGCAGTTCTAGTTTCTCCTCCCATCATCTCTTTCCTCTCAGCTGGTTGACGTCTCTGCTCAGGGTTGTTGTAAAAGCAGCTTGGCCCGTACGGGGATCGAACCCGCGACCTTGGCGTTATTAGCACCACGCTCTAACCAACTGAGCTAACCGGCCAGGTGATGCTGCAGCTCCTCCCACAGAGCAGAGCAGGTAGTGCAGGTAGTCCTGAAGCTCCATCGTTTCCCTGGATGTCCAGTTCTTCAGGCGTGAGAGAATTTTTTAGGTTTCCATGTTTACCTCATAAAGAGTGAAGGTGAAAACCACCTGAGCTAACCGGCCATGTGGCACCACATCTCCAGCCTCAGTATTTGATATGATATCATCTATTTAATTGTCACTGCAGGGAATTTTGTTTTGGACGCAAGTCTTTGCAAAAACAGGCGGTCAATGAGGCAGTTTTGAATCACGATATTGAGACTTGTACAAATGATTGGGAGGATGAACCAGTTGTGCTTTTCTGTTCCAATTCAGATGGACAGCTGGAGAAACCAAAACCAGTGAGAGCTTCTTCCAGGCTTTTCTTTCAAATTCAGTTTCAGTGAGCGCTTTCATGTGATTTCTTCACCCCACCAGCATCCAGAGCTTGTTTAACTTCACCATGTTTGAATTTCCTGCACCTGAAGAAAGTAAGCAGCCATGCAGGAGGCATGCTTTTTGTGGTATTGGGTCAGTTTCCTCTTCATCCATTGCAGCTCCACCTGATACTTATTTCTCTCAGTTTGTGTCTAATGAGGTGTCAGTCTGCTTCATCTGTCCAGTCAGCAGCTGTTTCTGTTCAGTTGACACAGTAAAAGCCAACTGGCCCGTACGGGGATCGAACCCGCGACCTTGGCGTTATTAGCACCACGCTCTAACCAACTGAGCTAACCGGCCAGGTGATGCAGTTGTGTTTCCATTAGTGCAGTCAAGTGAAGTGCAGGTAGTCCTGCCCTGTTTTCCAATACTCATACTACCATACTATTTAGTTGGAAAAAAAAAGTAATGAGTATGTCCCAATACATAGTCTGTCAGATGCAGTATGCCAAGAGTACCAGGATGTTCTACTACATCCGGTCAGATTTTGCAGTATGGATTTCAGCATGTTGCTCTGGCCATTCTGACCCACAATCCTTTGCTCAGCGGACGTTATGTTGCACTGACTGAGTTGCATGTACAGGCCACGCCCACATACGGACGACAACAAAACACACATATCGCACAAAACTCGCTCAGGTACAGCAGAAGCGTCAAGGAGACAGAAGATCAGAAATCTGACAGAGGACAGCGCAGTATGAAACAGCACCGCCATTTTGACAACAACATTCAAATGTGGCGCTACGGACGGAGGAGGAAGTGAGCGAGAGGGTCGGAGGTCAGGGATGATGGATGTAGTGTGTCCCAATAGTATGCATTTGCATGCATACTGCATGCTACACTGCATACTTTGTAAGGGCAGCTGCAGTACATACTAAAAGTAAAAACTAGAAGTATGTGACTTGAAACGCAGTTGTGGGCGTGGCCTGTACACACCAGCTCAGTCAGTGCAACGTAACGTCTGCTGCGTAAAGGATTGTGGGTCAGAATGGCCAGAGCAGCATGCTGAAATCCATACTGCAAAATCTGACCGGATGTTCTACATCCTGGTACTCTTGGCATACTGCATCTGACATACTATGTATTGGGACATACTCATTCTTTTTTTGCATACTAAACAGTATGGTAGTATGGGTATTGGACGCAGGGTTGTTTCTCTCTCGTGTCCCATCAGACTCAGCTTGTGTCTGATGAGGAGTCAGTCTGCTTCATCTGTCCAGTCAGCAGCTGTTTCTGTTCAGGGCTGTTTACACAGTAAAAGCCAACTGGCCCGTACGGGGATCGAACCCGCGACCTTGGCGTTATTAGCACCACGCTCTAACCAACTGAGCTAACCGGCCAGGTGATGCTGCAGCTCCTCCCACAGAGCAGAGCAGGTAGTGCAGGTAGTCCTGAAGCTCCATCGTTTCCCTGGATGTCCAGTTTTTCAGGATTGAGAGAATTTTTAGGTTTCCATGTTTACCTCATAAAGAGTGAAGGTTGACAAACGAGCGGTTGGCAAAATATGGAGCTCTCAGAGGCAATTTTCAATCACAATACTGAGACTTGTATAAATGATTGGGAGCATCAACGACTTGTGCTTTTCTGTTCAAATTCAGATGTACAGGTTTGAGAATGTTGGGTGGGTCTCCTTCCCACCTGCTGCCCTTATACCCAGGTTCCCCTCGGGGATCAATAAAGTATTTCTAATTCTGATTCTGATTGATTCTACAACAATCAGAGAGCTTCTTCTAGGTTTTTCTTTCAATTTCAGTTTCAGTGAGTACTTTGATGGGATTTCTCCACCCCACCAACATCCACACAGAATTTGCGTACAAGTCTGTATCGCTGTTATTTTCATCACTAACGGGAAAAAATTGATAATCATTTGGAAGTAGAAAAGCCAGATCCGGATCCCCACCAAAATGCAAGAAAATCTTCCTTGACCCAAAGCTGATCTTGCCATCAAATTAAGGAGCCTTGTCAGATAAAGCTGCCGTCATATGATATCCAGTCGGTGTTCTTCACCTCCCTGCCCAATCAGCTGTCAGTCAGCAGCTGTTTCTGTTCACAGCTGGTGATGATGTTAAAGCTGGTTGGTTTTTTGACTTGGCCGTATTTGCACCTGAAGAAAGTAAGCAGTTGATGCATCTTTCAGTGATACAGGGTCAATTTTTGCTCAGCTTGTGTCTAATGAGGAGTCAGTCTGCTTCATCTGTCCAGTCAGCAGCTGTTTCTGTTCAGGACTGTTGACACAGTAAAAGCCAACTGGCCCGTACGGGGATCGAACCCGCGACCTTGGCGTTATTAGCACCACGCTCTAACCAACTGAGCTAACCGGCCAGGTGATGCTGCAGCTCCTCCCACAGAGCAGAGCAGGTAGTGCAGGTAGTCCTGAAGCTCCATCGTTTCCCTGCATGTCCAGTTTTTCAGGCGTGAGATTTTTTTTAGGTTTCCATGTTTACCTCATAAAGAGTGAAGGTGAAAAATGCTCTACCCACCTGAGCTAACCGGCCATGTGGCACCACATCTCCAGCCTCAGTATTTGATATGATATCATCTATTTAATTATCACTGCAAGGAATTTTGTGAGAGCTTCTTGCAGGCTTTTCTTTGAAATTCAGTTTCAGTGGACGCTTTGATGTGATTTCTTCACCCCGCCATCATCCAACCAGAGTCCAGAGCTTGTTTGACTTGACCATATTTGAATTTCCTGCACCTGAAGAAAGTAAGCAGTTGTGCAAGAGACATCCTTTTAGTGATACAGGGTCAATTTTCTCTTCTATTTCTCTTCATCCATTGCAGCTCCACCTAATACTTGTTTCTCCTTCATATTCCGTCCCATCAAACTCAGCTTGTCTCTGATGAGGAGTCAGTCTGCTTCATCTGTCCAGTCAGCAGCTGTTTCTGTTCAGGGCTGTTTACACAGTAAAAGCCAGCTGGCCCGTACGGGGATCGAACCCGCGACCTTGGCGTTATTAGCACCACGCTCTAACCAACTGAGCTAACCGGCCAGGTGATGCTGCAGTTTCTCCCACAGAGCAGAGCAGGTAGTGCAGGTAGTCCTGAAGCTCCATCGTTTCCCTGGATGTCCAGTTTTTCAGGATTAAGAGAATTTTTAGGTTGCCATGTTTACCTCATAAAAAGTGAAGATTCAAAAAGAAGCGGTTGGCAAAATATGGAGCTCTCAGAGGCAATTTTCAATCACAATACTGAGACTTGTATAAATTATTTGGAGCATGAACAAGTTGACCAATGAGATAACGGTAGGCGGGTCTCCTTCCCACCTGCTGCCCTTCTACCCAGGTTCCTCTCGGGGATCAATAAAGTATTTCTGATTCTAATGCTGATTAATTCCACAACAATCAGAGAGCTTCCTCCAGGTTTTTCTTTCAATTTCAGTTTCAGAGAGTGCTTTGACCACCAACATCCACTTAGAATTTGCAAATATCGTATCTGTTATTTTCATAGTGAATAGATAAAAACGGATAATCATTTGGAAGTAGGAAAGCCAGAACCGGATCCCCACCAAAATGCAAGAAATCTTCCTTGACCCAAAGCTGATCTTGCCATCAAATTAAACAGCCTTGTCGTATAAAGCTGCCGTCGTACGATATCCAGTCGGTGTTCTTCACCTCCCTGCTCACACAGTAAAAACCAGGTGGCCCGTACGGGGATCGAACCCGCGACCTTGGCGTTATTAGCACCACGCTCTAACCAACTGAGCTAACCGGCCAGGTGATGCTGCAGCTCCTCCCACAGAGCAGAGCAGGTAGTGCAGGTAGTCCTGAAGCTCCATCGTTTCCCTGCATGTCCAGTTTTTCAGGCGTGAGAGATTTTTTTAGGTTTCCATGTTTACCTCATAAAGAGTGAAGGTGAAAAATGCTCTACCCACCTGAGCTAACCGGCCATGTGGCACCACATCTCCAGCCTCAGTATCTGATATGATATCATCTATTTAATTATCACTGCAAGGAATTATGTGAGAGCTTCTTGCAGGCTTTTCTTTGAAATTCAGTTTCAGTGGACGCTTTGATGTGATTTCTTCACCCCACCATCATCCAACCAGAGTCCAGAGCTTATTTGACTTGACCATATTTGAATGTCCTGCACCTGAAGAAAGTAAGCAGTTATGCAGGAGGTATCTATTTATGGCGCTTTTCCACTAGCACCTACTCGGCTCGAATCTACCTGGCTCGACTCGGTTTCTGTTGTTTTCCATTACAGTTGAGTACCACCTCACTGTGGGTGGAGTCGTCATAGCAAAGCGGCGCACCGTCCAGCTCCCTCTGGATTCTTTGGGCCGCCACCAAGCACAGAAAAGTCTCCACCTCTTCATTTGACCATGGTACCGGTTTGCTTGCCATTTTCCAACTTTGCCAACTTCATCGATAATCAATGCGCACGGTCGCTGTTGCCGTTTTGTTTTTTGTTTGTTTGTTTGTTTTTTAAATGCCGGGTTTGGTTTTCGTGAAGGAGTGGCTCTCATGTGTCGTCACTCCCTGTCCAATCAGTGGCCTGCACTCTGTTTACCTCACATTTTTGGCTCGATTCAGCTCGACTCAGCTCGCTTGGAGCCCCGGCCGAGTAGGTACTAAATAGTATCTGCTACCAGGTACTACCACCTAATGGAAAATCTTACAAACTGAGAGTCAAGCTGAGTCGAGCCGAGTAGGTGCTAGTGGAAAAGCGCCAATAGTGATACAGGCTCAGTTTTCTCTGCAATTTCTTTTCATCCATTGCAGCTCCACCTGATACTTGGTTCTCCTTCCATTGTTTCTCTCTCGTGTCCAATGAGGAGTCAGTCTGCTTCATCTGTCCAGTCAGCAGCTGTTTCTGTTCAGGGTTGTTGACACAGTAAAAGCAGTTTGGCCCGTACGGGGATCGAACCCGCGACCTTGGCGTTATTAGCACCACGCTCTAACCAACTGAGCTAACCGGCCAGGTGATGCTGCAGCTCCTCCCACAGAGCAGAGCAGGTAGTGCAGGTAGTCCTGAAGCTCCATCGTTTCCCTGGATGTCCAGTTTTTCAGGATTAAGAGAATTTTTAGGTTGCCATGTTTACCTCATAAAAAGTGAAGATTCAAAAAGAAGCGGTTGGCAAAATATGGAGCTCTCAGAGGCAATTTTCAATCACAATACTGAGACTTGTATAAATTATTTGGAGCATGAACAAGCTGACCAATGAGATAACGGTAGGCGGGTCTCCTTCCCACCTCCTGCCCTTCTACCCAGGTTCCTCTCGGGGATCAATAAAGTATTTCTGATTCTAATGCTGATTAATTCCACAACAATCAGAGAGCTTCCTCCAGGTTTTTCTTTCAATTTCAGTTTCAGAGAGTGCTTTGACCACCAACATCCACTTAGAATTTGTAAATATCGTATCTGTTATTTTCATAGTGAATAGATAAAAACGGATAATCATTTGGAAGTAGGAAAGCCAGATCCGGATCCCCACCAAAATGCAAGGAAATCTTCCTTGACCCAAAGCTGATCTTGCCATCAAATTAAGCAGCCTTGTCGTATAAAGCTGCCGTCGTACGATATCCAGTCGGTGTTCTTCACCTCCCTGCTCACACAGTAAAAACCAGCTGGCCCGTACGGGGATCGAACCCGCGACCTTGGCGTTATTAGCACCACGCTCTAACCAACTGAGCTAACCGGCCAGGTGATGCTGCAGCTCCTCCCACAGAGCAGAGCAGGTAGTGCAGGTAGTCCTGAAGCTCCATCGTTTCCCTGCATGTCCAGTTCTTCAGGAGTGAGAGAATTTTTAGGTTTCCATGTTTACCTCATAAAGAGTAAAGATTCATAAAGAAGTGGCTGGCGAAATATGGAGCTCTCAGAGGCAATTTTCAATTACAGTACTGAGAGAAATTATTTGGAGCACGGGGCACAAGCGGTCAATGAGGCAATTTTCAAGCGTCATATTGAGACTTGTACAAAGAATTTGGAGCATGAATGAATTGTGCTTTTCTGTTCCAATTCAGATGGACAGCTGGAGAAACCACTGAGAGCTTCTTCAAGGCTTTTCTTTGAAATTCAGTTTCAGTGGACGCTTTGATATGATTTCTTCATCCCACCATCATCCAACCAGAGTCAAGAGCTTGTTTGACTTGACCATATTTGAATGTCCTGCACCTGAAGAAAGTAAGCAGTTATGCAGGAGGAATCCTTTTATGGCGCTTTTCCACTAGCACCTACTCGGCTCGAATCTACCTGGCTCGACTCGGTTTCTGTCGTTTTCCATTACAATTGAGTACCACCTCACTGTGGGTGGAGTCGTCATAGCAAGGCAGCGCACCGCCCAGCTCCCTCTGGATTCTTTGGGCCGCCACCAAGCACAGAAAAGTCTCCACCTCTTCATTTGACCATGGTACCGGTTTGCTTGCCATTTTCCAACTTTGCCAACTTCATCGATAATCAATGTGCACGGTCGCTGTTGCCGTTTTGTTTTTTGTTTGTTTGTTTGTTTTTTAAATGCCGGGTTTGGTTTTCGTGAAGGAGTGGCTCTCATGTGTCGTCACTCCCTGTCCAATCAGTGGCCTGCACTCTGTTTACCTCACATTTTTGGCTCGATTCAGCTCGACTCAGCTCGCTTGGAGCCCCGGCCGAGTAGGTACTAAATAGTATCTGCTACCAGGTACTACCACCTAATGGAAAATCTTACAAACTGAGAGTCAAGCTGAGTAGGTGCTAGTGGAAAAGCGCCAGTAGTGATACAGGCTCAGTTTTCTCTGCAATTTCTTTTCATCCATTGCAGCTCCACCTGATACTTGGTTCTCCTTCCATTGTTTCTCTCTCATGTCTCATCAGACTCAGCTTGTGTCTAATGAGGAGTCAGTCTGCTTCATCTGTCCAGTCAGCAGCTGTTTCTGTTCAGGGTTGTTTACACAGTAAAAGCAGCTTGGCCCGTACGGGGATCGAACCCGCGACCTTGGCGTTATTAGCACCACGCTCTAACCAACTGAGCTAACCGGCCAGGTGATGCTGCAGCTCCTCCCACAGAGCAGAGCAGGTAGTGCAGGTAGTCCTGAAGCTCCATCGTTTCCCTGGATGTCCAGTTTTTCAGGATTAAGAGAATTTTTAGGTTGCCATGTTTACCTCATAAAAAGTGAAGATTCAAAAAGAAGTGGTTGGCAAAATATGGAGCTGTCAGAGGTAATTTTCAATCACAATACTGAGACTTGTATAAATTATTTGGAGCATGAACAAGCTGACCAATGAGATAATGGTAGGCGGGTCTCCTTCCCACCTCCTGCCCTTCTACCCAGGTTCCCCTCGGGGATCAATAAAGTATTTCTGATTCTAATGCTGATTGATTCCACAACAATCAGAGAGCTTCTTCCAGGTTTTTCTTTCAATTTCAGTTTCAGAGAGTGCTTTGACCACCAACATCCACTTAGAATTTGCAAATATCGTAGTGAATAGATAAAAACGGATAATCATTTGGAAGTAGGAAAGCCAGATCCAGATCCCCACCAAAATGCAAGGAAATCTTCCTTGACCCAAAGCTGATCTTGCCATCAAATTAAACAGCCTTGTCGTATAAAGCTGCCGTCGTACGATATCCAGTCGGTTTTCTTCACATCCCTGCTCACACAGTAAAAACCAGCTGGCCCGTATGGGGATCAAACCCGCGACCTTGGCATTATTAGCACCACGCTCTAACCAACTGAGCTAACCGGCCAGATGATGCTGCAGCTCCTCCCACAGAGCAGAGCAGGTAATGCAGGTAGTCCTGAAGCTCCATCGTTTCCCTGGATGTCCAGTGTTTTTAGGTTTCCATGTTTACCTCATAAAGAGTGAAGGTGAAAACCACCTGAGCTAACCGGCCATGTGGCACCACATCTCCAGCCTCAGTATTTGATATGATATCATCTATTTAATTATCACTGCAAGGAATTTTGTTTTGGACACAAGTCTTTGCTAAAACGGGCGGTCAATGAGGCAGTTTTGAATCATGATATTGAGCCTAGTACAAATGATTGGGAGGATGAACGAGTTTTGCTTTTCTGTTCCAATTCAGATGGACAGCTGGAGAAACCAAAACCAGTGAGAGCTTCTTCCAGGCTTTTCTTTCAAATTCAGTTTCAGTGAGCGCTTTGATGTGATTTCTTCACCCCACCAGCATCCAGGGGCCTCATTTATCAACCTGTGCGTAGAAAAGGTTCTAAATTCTTTCGTAGGAATGAAACTTAGAATGTGTGTAAGTACAAAAAAATCCGTATTTATCAAATGTGCGGACACCGGTCGTACGCACACCAGTAAGCAATCTGTGATGATAAATCCCACCTGTGCTAAACTGCCATGCTCGTGCATGGTTAGGCTCATTTGCATTCAGAAACGCCTCCAATTGACCATATATGGTAGCAGCAATCCCTTTAAGAGCGCATGAATGGATTTTTTTCCTCGGCTTTTTAGCAGGCCTATTGCGCGCTCAATGATGGTTCTTGAACGAGCATGAGCCCGGTTGTAGCGCTGCTCCTGCGGGGTCCTCGGGTTGGCTCCGGGGGTCATTAACCATGGCTTCAGTGGTTATCCCCGATTACCCATAGAGCCGTTATAATAAACCATACGAAGCCCAGAAAATAATTTCAAAACGTTGTAACACTCACTAATAAGCCAGCCATCCTCAAGAGCTCCTGCTTGGAGGCGCACACCCACAGAGCTCTTCTGCAGAATGAATGAGTCGTGCGTTCCTCCAAGATACCGGGCAACAACGTTTAACAGAGACATATTTGCATCGCAGATTATTTGTGCATTGGTTGAATGAAATTGGATTGTGTGGTGGTGTTTTTATTGCGATGTGGGTGCAATCTATGGCTCCAATTATGTTTGGGAATCCGGCGACGGCGTGAAATCCTCGTTGAATTTCGGCTTGTTGCTTGATGTCTGTATGAGAACTGAATATAAGTTGGGGCCAGAGAAATTATTGCATCCAACACTGCCGGCATGATTCTGTTTAGTGTCGGCTGCGAAATGCCGCATATGTCTCCAAACTCTAGCTGAAATGTTCCTGTGGCCAAAAGTCCCAGGGTGGACAGGAGCTGGATGCGCACTGGGATGGCTTTGGTGCGTTTTGTCTCTCACTTCAAAATTGGTTGTAAATCACGGCATAAATCCATCAGTATGTTTTTGGGGAAGCGGTACCTGCTGAGATGCCACTCTGTGCTCTCACTGTCAGCACGCTCTTTGAAAACGGTTCTCCAAATCCTCCAATAGTGCAAGATAAGCCATGGCACTTGCATTTCAAGTTTTCTTTTCAGGTTGTCCTGTCACAGCTGTCTTTTATAACTTGTTACATCAATTATTGAAATTGTCTGCTAAAATACTAAATTAGATTTTTTTTATGAATTAGAGGAAACAGGGAACGTGTGAAGTTGCTGAACACTGTGACTCTCTTCGTGCGTTCTATTTGTGGTTTCACCGTTCTACCACTAGGTTTTGTGTGTACGCATGGTAAGAGTTGTACTTAAATTTACACATGTTCCTACGCAAAAGTACAAGTTGATAAATCCCATTCTTTGCGTGGGAATGTTCTTACGCACCCATTACGCACACATCTGTGCGTATGCACGGTTGATAAATGAGGCCCCAGAGCTTGTTTAACTTCACCATATTTGAATGTCCTGCACCTGAAGAAAGTAAGCAGCCATGCAGCAGAAATCCTTTCTGTGGTATTGGGTCAGTTTCCTCTTCATCCATTGCAGCTCCACCTTATACTTGTTTCTCCTTCATGTCCCATCAGACTCAGCTTGTGTCTAATGAGGAGTCAGTCTGCTTCATCTGTCCAGTCAGCAGCTGTTTCTATTCAGGGCTGTTGACACAGTAAAAGCCAAGTGGCCCGTACGGGGATCGAACCCGCGACCTTGGCGTTATTAGCACCACGCTCTAACCAACTGAGCTAACCGGCCATGTGACAGTGAGTTCAATCAGTCAGTCCCTGGTGATCTGAAGTGACAGTTCCCGTGTTTTATGACTCCAGGTTTGGGATCAGTTCATGGCTTTACAGGAGGCAGCTTGACAGCAGCAGTAGACAGAGAGTGGAAGGTAAAGGGGAGAGAGGGGCTGACATTCAGCAGAGGGCTCAGAGGGCATGTTTTATCTTGTAAACTAACTTTAACCAACTTGAGTCTTTATCTGCTCCCCTGAGTCCAGGAGGATCTGCAATCCCTTGGATTTTGAAACCTTTACACAAGTAATTGTAAAAACAGAAAAATGTACAGTAGCCAAGCTGAAAACAAGACGGAGACACTTGGTTTTCTCTGGGAAGCAGTGATGCAGTTTGTAGTTAACTGAGGCACAGGGGTTTTGACTGAAAGCCTGATTCTGGTTCTGTTGGAGGTCCCTGCTGAGAAACAAACACTACTGACCGACTCATCGGCACATCTTTTTATCCAGCTTCCTCTGTTACCGTAATCTAGATTGGAAGCTGGTGTCAGGAACTAGCCGAGGGGTTTTCGTTTGTCCCAGGTTAGTGCCAGTGGAAAAGGCTTGCAGCGGTCAGCCTGAGCCTCAGCTGATACCAAACTGTGTTTCACTAGCTGGGTTTCCATCCACCTATTTCTATTCGCATTTTCATAAATTGCGAAAAAAAAAAAAAAAAAAGAAAGAAAAAAGAAAAAAAAAAAACTTGGATGGAAATGCCAGGAATTCGAAAAACGGACGAAAATTCGCAAAAAAGTTTTTACGCTTGGAGGAGGTGGATTTCTCAGCGTATTGATAAAAGAAAATGCGACTTTTTGCTGTGGAAACAGGTTTTGCGAATAAACGATGACTGGACCGGATACCTTGTCACACTTCTACGCTTCAGTCTTATTATTATTATTATTATTATTATTATTAGTGTTGTTGTTGTTCTCTTATTCCTTATTTAGGATGGCTCGGTACGAAGTTAGCGCTGCCAAAATAGTAAGCAGACTTCTCCCAAGAGCCGACAAGTTCAGCAGGAATCTGTCCCTGATCAGCTGTTGAGTGTCAGCTGAGTGTTTGTTGTTGTTCAGTCGACACACAGACGCTGTCTGATGACATCATCTCACGGCGCACTCTTCTCTGAATAATCGCAAAACAAAACTAATGGAAACAGGCATAAATTCGCATTTTCTTTTGCGCATTTTGACAAAATTCGCTCAAAAATTTCGATATATTTGGATGGAAACCCAGCTACTGGCTATGCACACGTTTCCACACCAGCAGAAAGGTTCACCGTACCTTTCTCGGGAATGTGGTTCCACCTCAGTAGCAAAGACCTTCATGAATTCAGGAACCACCACTGGACTGGTGATGAATTTACCAGGACGCTGTGCGGTTTGTCACTTTTCTCTCAGCAACAAAGATGAAGCTGAAACAAACGAGTAGAGCTCGTCCGTTCGCCAACAACACGACGTTGGCGAAGGTGTTCCACATGTTGGAGCGTCACGCCACACGCCACACACTCCCTTTGGCCAGCCGGTGTGAAAAGCCGATCTTCTTCCTCGGCCTGTGAAGAAACTTTCCACCAAATTTCACGCTAATTGATTCGTGACTGTTTGAACAGCACAGCAGACAGAGGGAACGAGGAGAAAACATAAACCCTGAGGGAGAGGTTTAATCTCTCTCTCTCTCTCTCTCTCTCTCTCTCTCTCTCTCTCTCTCTCCAGGCGTACCATTGGTATGAGTTGGGTCACAAGCGCGGTCACTTTGCCTCTGTGTGGCAGAGATCTCTGTACAACGTGGACGGACTGAAGGCTCAGCCCTGGTGGACGGCCAAGGACACCGGATACGTGGATCTGGTCAAGGTGTGTGTGTGTGTGTGTGTGTATGTGTGTGTGTGCAAGCAGGTTGTAATTTTGTCTTATAAGGATACATAAATTTAAAGAACTGATGTGACGTGTGTGTGTGTGTGTGTGTGTGTGTGTGTGTGTGTGTGTGTGTGTGTGTGTGTGTGTGTGTGTGTGTGTGTGCAGACCCTGGAGCGTAACTGGAAGGCCATCCGGGACGAGGCGCTGGCTGTGATGGACCGAAACACCGGGATGTTTGTTCCGGAGGAGGAAAACCTGCGAGAGAGGGGCGAGTGGGGGCAATACACACTGTGGCAACAAGGTGCACACACACACACGCACACACACACACACACGAGGAGAAATTCAGAAGTATTGCTGTCTCATCCGCCATATTTTCCTTATTGATCTTGAGCAGGGATGATTGAATTACTGAGGTCTGATTTCTGTGTGTGTGTGGTTGTGTGTGCGTGTGTGTGTGTGTGTGTGTGTGTGTGTGTGTGTGTGTGTGTAGGGAGGAAGGTTGGAGATTCCTGTCGCAGTGTCCCAAAGACATGCTCACTGCTGGAGAGGTATCCTGAAGCCACCGGCTGCAAGAGAGGCCAGGTACACACACACACACACACACACACACACACACACACACACACACACACACCCTGAAGATATTCCCTCAATATGAGAATTTTAGGATTTCACTGGGAAATTTATTCACTTGTAGAAACCACAGATGAGTTTTTTATTATTTTATTTTATTTTATGTCTGGATTATACAGTTGTTGTCACCATGACGACCGTGTCTGCGTGTGTGTATATGTGTGTGTGTGTGTGTGTGTGTGTGCAGATTAAGTTCTCGGTGATGCACCCGGGGACCCACGTGTGGCCCCACACCGGCCCCACCAACTGCCGCCTCAGGCTGCACCTCGGCCTCGTCGTGCCCAAACACGGCTGCAGGATCCGCTGCACCGACCAGACCAGGTGACCCTTCATCCTCCTCATCCTCCTCATCCTCCTCATCCTCTTCATCATCCTCTTCATCCTCCTCATCCTCTTCATCATCCTCTTCATCCTCTTCATCCTCCTCATCCTCTTCATCATCCTCTTCATCCTCCTCTTCCTCCTCTTCATCCTGCTCTTCATCCTCATCATCCTCTTCATCCTCATCATCCTCATCATCCTCTTCATTCTCCTCTTCACCTTCCTCATCCTCCTCTTCATCCTGCTCTTCATCTTCATCATCCTCTTCATCCTCCTCATCCTGCTCTTCATCCTCTTCATCCTCCTCATCCTCCTCATCCTCCTCATCCTCCTCTTCATCATCCTTTTCATCCTCTTCATCCTCTTCATTCTCCTCTTCATCCTGCTCCTCATCCTCCTGCTCATCCTCTTCATCCTCCTCATCCTCATCTTCATCATCCTGATCCTGCTCTTCATCCTCCTCATCATCCTCTTCATCCTCTTCATCCTCCTCCTCATCCTCCTGCTCATCCTCTTCATCCTCTTCATCCTGCTCCTCATCCTCCTCATCCTCCTGCTCATCCTCTTCATCATCCTCATCCTCCTCATCCTGCTCTTCATCCTCCTCATCCTCCTCTTCATCCTCCTCATCCTCATCATCCTCCTCTTCATCCTCCTCATCCTCCTCTTCACCCCGCTCTTCATCCTCCTCTTCATCCTCTTCATCCTCCTCATCCTCATCATCCTCCTCCTCATCCTCCTCTTCACCCCGCTCTTCATCCTCCTCATCCTCCTCCTCTTCACCCCGCTCTTCATCCTCCTCATCCTCCTCCTCTTCACCCCGCTCTTCATCCTCCTCTTCATCCTCCTCATCCTCTTCACCCTGTTCATCATCCTGCTCTTCGCTGTGCGTCATCTTCCTCCTTCATCTTCCTTCATCCACCTCTTCCTGCTCATCCCTCCTCTTCCTCTTCCTTTTTCCTCCACCTCTTCCTCATGTCCTCTCCTTTCCTGTTCCTCCTCCTCTTCCGCCGTTTACTTCTTCTTTCTCTTTCTTCTCCTACTCCCTCTTCCTCTGCCTCCTTCTTCTCTTCCCCTTTTCCTCCCCCTCTTCGCTCCATCTCCTCATGTCCTCCTGTTCCTCTTCCTCCTCCTCCTCCTCCCCCTCCTCTTCTTCCTCCTCCTCCCCCTCCTCCTCTGACCTGTGTTCTCCTCCTGTCTCAGGGAGTGGGAGGAGGGGAAGGTGTTGATCTTTGACGACTCCTTTGAGCACGAGGTCTGGCAGGAGGCCGACAGCTACCGGCTCATCTTCATCGTGGACGTGTGGCACCCGGAGCTGACGGCCTACCAGCGCCAGACGCTGTCGCCCATCTAGAGCCACACACACACACACACACACACCCGGCTGGCTGTCCACCAGCCTGAGGGGGACAGACTGCCAATAACTTGCTGATCAATCAGCTGATCAATGGACTGATCGACCTGATCGGCTGTTCAGGAAGAATCACCGACCGACCCACTTACCGACTGTTTTTTTGTTTCTGTGGATCAGCGCACATCACACTGAGGGACGGAGACATAACATGGAGTGTGTGTGTGTGCATGTGTGTGTGTGTGTGTGTGTGTGTGCATGCATGTATGTGTGTGTGTGTGTGTGTTTTCTGGGTAATACTACTGAGTGTCAGCAGAGAAACTTTCTCCAGAGAAACACACCAAAGACACTCGCTTGTTTCACACACACACACACACACACACACACACACACACACACGAGCTTCAGATCATGTTGGAAACTCGCCTTTTAGCACAACGTCGCTCACGTGTGAAAATCTTTAGTCTCCAAAGTGTCGAAGAACAAGCTTTGTTTTTGCAGCTCAACCACCAAGCAGCTTCCAGTCTCACCAGTGGGGTTAGATTTTTAAAATATAATCCCACTGGATTATAAGGATACAGATGATAAGATGCTTTTCTGTTTGTCCCAAATTCTTTTCAAGTGTTTCTCCTCCATCCTGCAAGACGGGAGCTGCAGTCTTTTCACCACAACCTGAAGATGAGCAAACACCTTGTGGTGATTTGGTAATAATCACGAGCGTTCCCTGATCAATATTTAAATCCAGACCCGTCCTCTGGGGTAGTGTGTGTGTTGTCTCGTCTCCTGGATGACTCTAACACAGTGTTAGTGTCCAAACAGCTCCCAAAGTAACACCAACACACGGGATTAGGACAGTAGAAACAACAACAACACCGGTTCCCTTTTTTTTTTTTGTGTGTGTGTAGTTACGATTATTTAAATTATTATCGGGTCATGTCTTGGTGTAAGGTTACGATGCAGACGTTTCCTGCCAGATCTACTTTCCAGCTCACACAGGAAAATGACAAGAAAAGAGACGTTTAATTTCTTCCAAAAAAAAAAAAAAAAAAAATGGGTACCTGGACTTCACTTCATATTGTGATGAACGTCTTTGTCACCTTGAGTCTGTCAGCGTCCCGATGGCGGCTGAATGTAACAGTGAGCCTTGATTATGGTTATAGATGATGTGAAAACACAGCATGAGTTTGTGCTGTTGGGAAGAGTTCACTTTGAAAACGCAGAAGATCAAAGTCGGGTTTTGAGATCTCTCACTTCCATCGGTTGATGATTTAAAGACGAGACATTCGATTTTTTTTTTTTATATACATACTTACGTACGTTGAAAACAAAATGATGCTCCTTGAGGTTTACATCGTATTTTTCTATGCTTACGATCGTTCATATTGCAGATGTGCCTTCTTAAAAAATACTTTTATGGAGCACACTGATGATTGACTATTCCACATCCTTTCCTTTCAAAAATGCCGACCAAGACGACACTGAATTGGTAACCGACGGAACAGATTTTCTACAGAAATGCGTTCGTCTGCCCTCCCACACAGTTTAACACTAGATTTTGAGTTTGTGTGTGTCTTTGTGTGTTACCTGTCTGCCTCACATCGCTGCTAATCACGTCGCTCTTCACCTCTCAGAGCTTCTCGGTCTGCTCACTCTCATCTGATTCATTAACTCAGTGAAGCTGAAGGGAGCACGGCAGCCTCAAGGAAGAGTGACTCAATGTTTTTTTTTTTTTCAGCGGAGGTTTCCAGAAAGCGCTCGTTACGTATTTCTCATTATAACCAAGAGGCACCGCCTTGCAGAGGCTAACGAGCTAGCTTCCAGTTTGTGGTACCGTTTGGTTTGCTGACGGCATTAATTAGCTGTTTTTCAGTCAGTCCAACAGAGGAAATGTTCCCTCAACTGCATTTCTCAAGTTACCTGAACGCAGCACGTATGAACTGTTGTGATGCATCATGGGAGTGACTCAGACGATCACACATTCAGCCTCGCGCAGCTCCAAATAAAGAGAGCCGAGTCACTTTGAGTTCAGATAAAGTCTGTTCACACCAGATCTCACGCAAACACACTCACACCTGTTCACTTTATCAGCTCCACCTGCACAATCTAATCTAATCTAATCTAATCCGGTCCAGCTGTTGTGCCATAAAGTTTCCTCTCCTGCTGCCTGTAACGCTCAGGTTTTGTTTTCGTCACAGTAATAGAGGTGTTCATTCAGCGTCCAGTAGAAACTCTCCATCATGGACTCACTTCCTGCCAGCAGCTGGTTGCCATGTTGGTTCTTAATGTTCCTCCGGTCTGTAGCTGTTGTGGTTTGTATCGTGTGGTTCTCTGTTCTCTGAGGCCGAGGAGATCAACAGCTCCACGGATGCAAAAAACCCAAAAGCTCATTTGACTGGTCGGTCAAAAAAAAAAGAATCTACCTGATCTTTGGTCTGTTTCTTTTGTTTTCTTTGTTGGGTCGCTCTTTATTTGTTGAAGACTTGCAGAGGAAACACGGCACGGCGGCTTCGTTTCCTCAACACTTTGTCCTGCCAAATGTCTGACGCCTTTCTGAACCACCTGAAGCCCGGTCCTTTGAAGTTAGGGTTACCGCCACCCCAAAGCATTCTGGGTTGCTCCCCTTCTTGTCGTGTTTAGTCACTCTTCACACTGACTTCACAAATATGCTACTGATCATCAAGTCTGCCTTTGACGGATTTTATTCCAAAACACAAAATATCCACAATCCTTTTGAGGGGTAACATTGCTCCTTGGTGATTAAATATGCAGATGATTCTCCGTTCTCCTTTTAAAAAAAAAAAACAAAACACATCTGTTTTGTAAGGTCTTACATGAAATACCTGTGGTGTGGTTTACTTTCATGCTGTAAATTATGTTTTGAGAAGAAGCATCACATTTTTCCACTAACGGCTAATTCGTTTCAGGATGACCCTCTTCATGTGGATTTGATTAAAATGTAAATGTAAATGTAACTGTAACCGAGGCACGGCTTGGAAAGCTCCATCAGACACTTTTGCCAAACGGTTGCCAGAGTTCCCACCTTGTCATAGCAGCCAATGAGATGTCCTCTGCTTTTGGTACTTTCTGGTTTGATTGAAGACACTGGAACCAAGGAGGAGTTTATCCCTAACTGTCATCCTACTGGAGGACTAACATTGATCGTCCAATCCCAAACAAGTAGATGCCACGCAGACCTTAGTTTGATTAATCTTAATCAGAATCAATGTAGCCTCTAGATTTCTGCACAGATCATGAACAAAGAATATTATTCATGCCGGCATTTCCGGACTCTCGAGTCAAGTGTGTCAGTCGCCTGAATGAGCACAGATCTAAAAACTCAAAAACATGATGTCAGATTTGTGATGTTTGGCTCATTGACTCTCATTCATCCTGACCGTCGTGCTGCTCCCATGAACAGGAATCCTGTCATAAACACGTCATGTGGGATGTGTCGCAGCCGTCGACTCCTCCTTGGTTTCTTTGTATTTCCTTGGAAAATTTGCCTCCAGGTTCCTGAACTCACCGAGCTTCGAAAAACACACCTGCCAATACTTGTATCTGTGATTTTTTTTATTTGTTGTCTTTGTTTGGTTCCATGTTGTAATTAGTTGCACTGTACAGTTTTTGTTTTGTTTTTTCAAATAAACTCTAAAAATGTTCACAAATGAGTTCACAAATTTCGCTTTCACCATCTGTGGCTGCTGGTGTGTGTGGATTAACGTCAAATCCCTGCGGTCAAAAAGAAAATCTGCCTCCTCAAAAAGTCTTCAGGAAGAAAATGAGTCATTTACATTCATATTTATATGTTTATTTGTATTTGACCAGAGTCTGTCACTGATGTCTACAGTTACCATTTAGCTCATTTTCACTTTTTTGAAAGACGGTGGTTCTTTGGTTCCACCCACTGAGGATTAACTCAACCAACGAGATTAATATGGAAGTTTTTAATTGAAACTCCAGCCTGACAGTTCCCAGACTGTAACACAGTGATCATAAAGGAGAATCAGGCGCACAAAGAAAACTACAGACAGCTAAATATTCTGAGCTGCCACAGCGACCCTGACCAGGACAGCTGAGGCAGAAACTTCCTGTCCTTTCCTAAGTTTTCAGTTGAGACAGGAACAGTTTTAACGACGTGGTATTCCAGAAGCAAATCCTAAATAAGTTGTTCTCAGGTTAGGAAATCCTGAATCAGTTATTAACGTTTATTTTATCAACACTACTTCTCTCATGTCACCAAGCTGAACGACCCCATTCCCGCGGGGTCACCTGAGGAAAAGAAAAACAAAAACACCCAGATTAGACCCACACGGTGCCGTCTTTTTCAAATCTGTGGCCATGGATTCGTAATCCAAGGGCACAGATTATGGATCTATGAACCCGGGGGAGAGGCTCTGTGGAACTTCAGATGCACCAAAGACTCGTGATTAGAGACGTTCCAATACCTTTTTTCCTTCCCAATAATCCAGTACCTGAACTTGCATTCCAGCTGACACCGAGTGCTGATCCAGAACCACTGAGTTTTTAAAAAAAAAAAAAAAAAAAACATAACAGCTGTGTAGATGTGATGTGACTGAATCTGAAGCCTTGCACGCTGCACACATCACCTTTTTACTGGTGGGACTTTCCAGTGTAAGATACTGCCAAACTGCTGACATTGACATGACATCTTCTAGTTAGTCCAAGGTACCCGGGAGCCCTCACACTGCAGGTTCTGGGGGCCCTAACGTTGTGCTGAGGGCTCCAGGGGCCCGTGTGGTTAGTTTACATTTTAAACATCGAGGAATCTGGGGGCCCTAACGTTGTGCTGAGGGGTCTGGAGGGCCCTAGTGGTGAGCCCATGCTATAAGGCACCCAGGGACCATGTGGTCAGCTTGCATTGTGCACACTGGCGCCCTGGTGTTCACCTCCCCCCAGGAGTCTCAGGCCGCGCACTGCACACAGTCTGAGGCTTGGAGGCCCCCGGCAGACTGAGGCCCCGGGACTCCGGCCCCACTGGCCCGGTCCAAAATCCAGCCTTGACTGTCCTCTGATTGAAGAAACAGTGACAGCTGTTTTACTCGTCTTTTTTTTTTTTTTTTTTTTTTACAGTGGTTCAGTTCAGTTCAGTTCAGAAAACTTTATTTATCCCAACAGGGCAATTCATTCATTTGCAGCTTTTCCACATGCATCCCATACAACCATCAGAGTCAAGGAAACTAACGCACACGGGCATGTAATAATTAATTGCATAGTGAAATCAGTGCTCAGTAAGAACAACAGAATCTGTGGTAGAATCTAATAAATAAAATAAAATCCAATGAATAAATAAGACCAATAAATAGATCATTCTCTAAAATATTACAGTTTCATCTAAAATGAGCAGGGTCTGTGTTTAAAAGCTTGCTAGCAGAAGGGATAAAAGACTTTGCGTAGCGATTTGTCCGACTGTTGGGTGGCGACCTGAAGGCAGCAGTAAAAACTCAGTCGACAGAACGTGGTCTGGCTGGCTGATTATCATTTTTGCCCTCTGAAGCGGCTCGTTCCTCCCAGACTGTGACCAAATTCATCTGCTTGGTGCCAATAATTTTCGAACACACTTTGACAACTGTGTTTAAGCTGTTCTCCTTCACAGACGACCCACTGAACCAGCAGAAAAAGGAAAAAGTTAAAAGGCTTTCGATAAAAGAGTGATAAAAATGACACAAGATGGTCTCACAGACATTAAAAGAATGTAGCTTCCTCATTAGATGAATTCTCCATTGACCCCTTTTGACAATAAGCTCAGTGTTTCCCTTGAATTTGAGCTGCGAGTCAAATGTAGTGCCGAGGTATTTATAAGAATCGACTATTTGAACCTGCTCATTATGGATGGTGCTGCTGGCTCTCCATGTGCCCTGACGTCGCCTAAAGTCGATGATCAGTTCTTTTGTTTTTTACACATTGAAATCTAACAAATGATCATCGCACCGTTTAATGAAGTCAGGTAGTAGTCCAGTCATTTCATGAAAAAACCTGGGACAAATTGCAAGAGAAGCAAACTCAACTGATTTTGTATCCTCAGTTTGTCCTGAGTGAGGGGAAAAAAGTCCCAAGGAATCCCATTGGTGGAAAGTTTTGAAAATCACCTCTATATGACCATATAATACCAAAAAACACCCTTTTTAACACACAAAATTTTACTTTCAGATATCACTATAAAAATTCACAAGATGATTACACACACAAGGACAAGAAAAAAAGTCAATTACAAGTTCTTTGAATTATTTTGTTTACACATGCATATCACACATTATCTGATTTGATATGTGCTAATAAGGAATATAAGGAATAAATGCCAGAACAGATATTTAAACAGTGAATTAAAAGGTTACTATATATATAACCTTTTAATTCACTGTTATATAGTAACCTTTTAATTCAAGGTTACTACATATATAGAGAGACCTATGTGGTCATGAATAGGTGATTTTCAAAACTTTCCACCAATGGGATTCCTTGGGACTTTTTTCCCCCACTCAGGACAAACTGAGGATACAAAATCAGTTGAGTTTGATTCTCTTGCAATTTGTCCTAGGTTGACCCCAATTTTGGCCTAAAATGACTGAACTAAAGGGCCTGACCCTGATCTGAATCTTGGCCCTGAAGGTGAAGGGCAGTGTCACCTGAAAACTTTACCATGTAGCTGCCCTCCTGTGACGTCCTGCAGCGCTCTGTGGACATAATAAAAAGTAGTGGTGACAGGACGCGACCCTGGGGTGAGCCTGTGTGACATCAGGCTGCACTCCGACATTTTTTAGTGTTTCTCATGCGCTCACCTGGATTGATAATAAAATGACATGGTATCAGATCAGTGAAGAGACCAACACCCAGTCCAGACTTTCAGGCTGTACCCGAGGCGTTTCAGATTTCTGTCAGGATCCCGGTCGCCCCTCGTCCCGGCGCCCTCTGATCCGTGCCCGACAGTGAACCAGTGAACACAACACGAGGCGGGTCGGTGTAAATGTTTACTTCTATACATTCATTGAAAGGAAATACATTACATGACAGTCGAGTGGAGACCAGTGTAGCCCTGATGAAGAGTCCCACGCTGCAAAAACACCACCGGCTCGGCTCGGCGCGGTCCTCCTCGCCCCGCCGGCGTCTCCCGCGGCGACCCGCTTCACGCCGACATATTTTCAGTGAAATTATCTTCCCGCCGTACAAGAAACGTCTCTGCTGGTTTCATGAAACATCCCACATTCTCGTTATTGTGAATTTGTTTAAGACATTTCTTTCAAAGTGACATCAACATCCAACAAGCTTCTTTTTTTTTTTTTTTTTTGCCTTGTTTCAGTTTGTCCTTCATGGTCAAACTGACCAGAAGATAATTTGACTTAAAATACCTCCGGATAGCCAGTAGTAAATAAAATAATTAGCCAAGTGTATCATTTTTGCAGTGTAACAACAAGAATAGTAATAAGTAACAATAATATACAATCTTCAAATAACATACTTTCAATAAAAACAATCGCTCCGCCTCCTCAGCGGCGGAGGTTTCAGGCGAGGGGGCGGCGCTCGGCGGCGGCGCTCGGCGGCAGGAAGTTGACACGGCGGTTCCAAACGCTCGCCAGATGCAAAAGTTCCACTTTGACCAACAGCTTTACTTTTCTTTTTTTTTTTGTTTTATTTTGAAAGCACACAGCTTCCATGAGGCGGCGAGAGACCCTGCACACTCAGTCCCGTCACCATGACAACACACACTGCATTTCCTTTGCTCTCCTTTGAGCGTCGTCTGGTTAAAACCAGCAGACCGAGGTGTGACAGGTCAGTGTCACGTCCTGGATTAACATTTAATCTCATCAGTAATCTGCCAGTAAACTCAGCCAATGGCATCGCAGCTGCTAATTTCCTCATCGCCGTCTTTCAGACATTTAATAAAACAACAGATATTCAGTTTGAAGGATTCTGAGCGTCGGGTCTCCTGAACGCCACAGGAACTGCAACGTCAACGCGCTTCAGATTAAAGGGATAGTTCACCCATAATGCATCATTTTTGTACGCAGCCCTCACCGTGTGCTGCCTTCGCTGCCTGACGAGGAAAGTTTTACCCACAATCCCTCTTGGTAAAGTCATTCCAAAAAGACAAGCCGTCTCTGATGCAGTGGAAAACGTGCGGCCCTCAGTTTCAGGAGTTCACTTTGAGAAGCTCCTGCAGGAGAATCCACGTCTCCAGGGAACACAATACACACTCACTCAGGCTTATTTTCCGATGAGAAAATAATCTGGCTGCTCCATAATCTGCCCTTCTTCGTGTCTCCATGACTTTTGACACCTTTTTTTTTTTTTTAACAAACATTTTTTCCCGCGTCAGCGTGCGCGGTCGGGCCTCGGTGCTTTTAAATCGGCACTAAATTCACGTATTTTGTGTCCAAATTTGCCTTTTTTCGCTGTTTGAACACCAGCCTGGTCACCGACGACTAATTGGCTCGTAAGTCAGTTCAATTCTTTATTTTCTGTGGTTTAAACGCTGGTGAAATATGAAGATGAAAGCCGTCTTCACTGCTCGCTCTTGTTTGCTCTTTGCTCCTGTATGCAGATATGAAGTGTTGTGACTGTGACAGAGAGCTGAATGATGCTAAAACAGTTTCCAGCTCCTTCTCTACATTTTGTTTGTTTGAAGTGTTGCCATCAGGCGGACGGTACTGGGCGATAAAAACAAAAACCAGCAGACTGAAAAACAGTTTTTATCCCACTGCTGTGAACCAGTTAAATACCACCAACTTCCACTAAACAATCCTCCTTGTGCAATATTGAAAGGTGACACCGCCAAGAGTTTGTTTCTGTGCAATACTCACTCTTACAATAACAAATCTGTATCAATATTGGAAACATGCAATATCTTTAGAATGTGAAGGAGTGTGTGTGTGACTGTTTCTTTTCCCTTATTATTTATTATGTTTTTTGTTTTCTCTGCTCTGCACCGAAGGATGGCACCTAATTTCGTTGCTAACCATGACGATGACAATAATGGGATTCTTATCTTATCTTATCTTATCTTATCTTATCTTATCTCATCTTATCTTATCTTATCTTATCTTATCTCATCTTATCTTATCTTATCTTACGCCCCTGAGCTCTGGAACACACCACCTTTAGACATCAGGGAAGCCGGCTCACTAGACATCTTTAAAACTAGATTAAAAACCTCCCTTTTCACTGGAGCCTTTAACGAGCTCCTGTTTCACTCCACCCTGTGCTGATTGCTGATGTTTTATTGTTTTATTTGCATCTTTTGTTTTATTTCAAAGTTCTCGTCTTTACCCTTTTCCTTTTTTTTTTAATTCCACCTTGCGCTGTGTTTTATTCTTTTTAATGTTTTATTTAATGTGTTTTCAAATGTTCTTCTTTTTATTGTGAAGCACTTTGAGCTGCAATTCTTGTATGAAAGGTGCTATACAAATAAAGTTTTATTATTATTATTATTATTATTATTATTGTTATTATTCTCTTCTGCTCTGAGGCTGAATCCTGCAGTAAAAAGCTGAGACCCTCAGTCAGCAGCCGGAGCTTTGATCTGATCTGATCTGAATCCCAGCGGCCGACGTGGAGCAGAGCCGCTTCACTTCCTTTTGGACAAAACTCAAAACTCCTGCCTTTATCTGTTTGTTTAAATCCATCCCATTTTTTAAAAAAAAAAATACATTTTGTATTATTTGTACAGAAATTACAGATGAACAAATTATTTTCTGACTGATAATAATGAAATAGAGATTAAGGGTTAGGATTAAATAAGTTTTTTAATCTTCCTACTCCTTTTCGAGCATTTTAATGATCATAGATGCATTTTATTTTATTTTATTTTTCCTTTATTTTTGGACCTTTGTTTTCTTATTTACCTTTATTTAGTATTGATTATTATTATTTTGTTTTTGTTTGATTTACTGCTGTTTCTGTTCGAAATAAAGATCTCAATCAATCAATCAATCAATCAATCAGTCAAGCCGAACACCTGAACATCAGCGTGATGAGAAGGAGCTAAAATCACAGAAAACCTTATTCGACGTGCACTTTGATTTTTTTGTCACATCCGATAACATGGAGGGGGCGGGGCTTATGAGCTGTGCTGCAGCCAGCCACCAGGGGGCGACAGAGAGACAGGCTTTTATACAGGCAAAGATTTAAATCACTAACGATGAATATTAGCATAATGTTCCAGTTTCCTCCACTGGATCGGAGGCAGCAGGTGTTCTTGGAAGTTTACCGTGAGGGATTGTGGGTAAATGTTTCCTGGTCGGGCAGTGAAGGCACCACGGCGAGGACGCGGTGTGAAAAAAAAAGCTGATGCATTATGGGTGAAGTATCGGTTTCAGTGCGACCGCGGTGTCACATTCCTGCCGCCGTCCCGAACGAGGACCACCCAGCTGTGTTGCAGACGACACACACACACACTTTGTCAGAGAGTGTGTGTGTGTGTGTGTGTGTGTGTGTGTGTGTGTCGGGTCAGGACAGCTGCTGCTGGCTGGAGAGGGGAACGCTTCCATCTGCACACGGCTCAGTGACAGGACAGACTGTGTGTGTGTGTGTGTGTGTGTGTGTGTGTGTGTGCTGACTGGGGCGGGGGGGCAGGAGGGGGTCCAGTTCAGGTCGACAGAACAAAAGGACGCAGGTTCAAATCCCTCAGCTTAGCAGTCCACAGCTGGCAGAGTGTGTGTGTGTGAGTGTGTGTGTGAGCGTGTGTGTGTGAGTATGTAGGATAGTGCGTAACAGCTCTTTGTTGTGTGTGTTACATGTGTGTACAGTGTGTATGTGTGTGTGTGCGGTGTGTGTGTGTGAGTCGTGCACCTATATGCAGTGATTTTGGAAAGTGTTTGTGTGTGTGTGTGAGTGTGTGTGTGTGTGTGTGTGCATGCAGGGAAGTGTGTGTGTATGTGTGTGTGTGTGTGTGTGGGCTCAGTCCAGGGCCAGCAGCGGCTGTGTGCTCGTCTCTCTGTCCGTCTGTCGCAGAGTTCCTGGTTCCACTGCTGACTGAGACCTGCAACACACACACACACACACACACGTTAGAGTTTTATCCAAGACAACAACAACAACAATAATAATAATAATAATAACAACAACATCCATGGTACTGCAGGTTAACAAACAGCTGTGTGTTTTCCTTCCTGCTCGCCAGTTTGTCCAGAACTTGGCTGGGCTTTTTGGCGTTGCCATGGTTACACGCTGGGTAGTCATGAGTTTAGAAAAGCTGAGCCGAACCACAAGTGCAATACACACCTGCCGGCCAATCAGAAAAGAGCATTCACACAGATCGTGGTGTGAGAAATCAGCGCCAACAGACGGGCTCACACCTCCGCTGGGACTTTATGACCTCAAAATGATCAAGTTGTTTTTTTCTCATAAAATCATGACTTTAATCTCAGAATTCCTGATTTTTTTCTAAAAAATTTGTGACTTTTTTCTCATAAAATCACATCTTTAATCTCATAAATCTGTGACTTTTTTCTGATTAAATCACGACTTTAATCTCAGAATTCCTGACTTTTTTCTCATAAATTTGTGACTTTTTCTCATAAAATCACGACTTTAATCTCAGAATTTCTGATTTTTTTTCTCATAAATTTGTGACTTTTTTCTCATAAAATCATGACTTTAATTTCAGAATTCCTGTTTTTTTCTCATAAATTTGTGTTTTTTTTCCTCATAAATTCATGACTTTAATTTCAGAATTCCTGTTTTTTTTTTTTTTTTTTTTTTAATAAATTTGTGACTTTTTTCTGATAAAATCACGACTTTAATCTCAGAATTCCTGATTTTTTTCTCATAAATTTGTGACATTTTTCTCATAAAATCACGACTTTAATCTCAGAATTCCTGATTTTTTTCTCATAAATTTGTGACTTTTTTCTCATAAAATCATGACTTTAATTTCAGAATTCCTGTTTTTTTTCTCATAAATTTGTGGGGTTTTTTCTCATAAATTCATGACTTTAATTTCAGAATTCCTGTTTTTTTTTTCATAAATTTGTGACTTTTTTCGCATAAAATCACGAATTTAATCTCAGAATTCCTGATTTTTTTCTCATAAATTTGTGATTTTTTTCTCATGAATTTACGACAGAGTTTTTTTCCCTGGAATATTACCCGCCCCCCCTCCATGCTCTGGGTTTTTCTCCCTCCAGTGGCCCTGAGATGCTAACATGTGGAAACGCTGTCAGGAAATGGCTTCTTTAAAAAGAAAACATGCACACACACACACACACACAGGTAATCCTCCTCCTCACCTCTTCATCACCTCCTTGTCTCCTCCCCCCCCGGCGGTGCAGTTCTCGCGGACGTGCAGGGCGTCGTACGTCAGCGTGTACTCAGTCTCGTCGTTGTAGTCGGGCCCCAGCAGTGTCCGGGCCCAGATGCCCATGTCGTACGGAGGCAGCGTCCCGCCGAACTCGGACGGCAGGCACTCGGGCTGGATGAGCTGGTGCAGCGAGTTCAGGTTGTTGCCGTGCAGGAAGATCTGCAAACACACCGGCTCGTTACCACCCCAAATTATTATTAGTCTTCATTTTGATCTCGTTTTTCATTTTTATTTGTTTTCAGTTCCGGTCAGTTTCCAGAGCGGGTTTGCTGCTCTCAGTTTTGTTTCAATTGTCTAAAAATGGCAGAGAGTTTCAGTGCTAGTTTCAGTATTTTTTATTATTTATTATAATATGACAGTGTATTAGTGCCATAGCAGGGAGAAAAAAGACATTACAGAGCCAGAGGAGGAGGAGGGGGGTGATATTCTGAGGAAAAAAAAACTCAGGATATTAGAGAAAAAACTTGCAAATTGTCATACTATAATGTCACAAATTTGTGAGAAATTGTGAGATTAAAGTCATAAATTTATGAGAAAAAAAAACTGAATATTCTCTGAGTTTCAAGCGGTTAATTTACAAGAAAAAACTCACAAATTAAAAAAAAAAAAAAACTGAAAATTCTGAGATTAACGAATCACAAATTTGAGGTGATCAGCTGCAGGCCTGAGACACGGCCAGCAGGGGGCAGCACATGAGGAGCCATGGACAGAAAAAAAAAATACAAGAAAATATATTTTTCTCCCCTGGCTCCATATTTTTTCTCCCGATAGTCGATATTGTCTCTATATTGATTTTAATTTCATTGTTAGTTTTGTAAGAACACAACACAAGTTCAGTCAGTTTTCTCTAAATTCTAGTTTTAATTTTTATTTCGGTTAAACTAATTTTTTTTCCACGCCTTGTTTTAGTTTTTGGTTTAGTTTTAGTGAACTAGAAAAACCTTGAACACAAACCCGACACGGTTGTCTTTTATTCTGCCATCAAGCCTCTGATGCTTCACTTTGGCGAGGAAATGAGGAAAGAATGAGAGGAGAGGAAAGGAGGGAAGAGAGAAAAAGAAGTAAGATGAAAAGACAAGGTGTATGAGGAAACACAGGAGAGGACAGGTGAGGACATGAGAGCGGAGGAGTGGAGGAGAGGAGGAGGAAAAGGAGAAAAAGGCAGCAGCTTTACCCTTTTCCTGGTTTTGTCCTTCAGGAAAGGCTTGATGATGGTGTACATGGCGTGGATGTACCAGGGCTGGTTCACAAAGTGGATTCCTCCAAAGCGAGCAGGAAAACTGTCCTGAGGAGAGGAGACAAGGAGAGGAAGCAAGGACAGAGGAGAGGAGGTGAAAAGGGAGTCAGTCTGCTTTTTCAATATGAGGTGTGTGTGTGTGTGTGTGTGTGTGTGTGTGTTGCTGTTGGTGTGTGAAACCTTTAAGTTCCATTACAGATTTCACTCCAAAATCTGAGGAGATCTGCTGTGTTGGGTAGCCATGAGTTTAGAAAACTTGAGCCGGCCAATCAGAAAAGAGCATTCACACAGACTGTGTTGTGAAAAATCAGCGTCAACAGACGGGCTCACACCTCCGCTGGGACTTTATGACCTCAAATCCTCAAGTTTTTTTTTCTCATAAAATCACAACTTTAATCTCAGAATTCCTGATTTTTATTCTCATAAATTTGTGACTTTTTTCTCATAAAATCATGACTTTAATTTCCAAATTCCTGTTTTTTTTCTCATAAATTTGTGACTTTTTTTTCTCATAAATCATTATTTTAATCTCAGAGTTCCTTTTTTCTCATAAATTTGTGACTTTTTTCTCATAAAATCACAACTTTTTTCTCATAAATTTGTGACTTTTTTCTCATAAAATCATGATTTTAATCTCAGAATTCCATTTTTTCCTCATAAGTTTGAATTTTTTTTTTGATAAAATCACAACTTTAATCTCAGAATCCCTGTTTTTTTTCCTCATAAATTTGTGACTTTTTTCTCATAAAATCATGACTTTAATTTCCAAATTCCTGTTTTTTTTTCTCATAAATCATTATTTTAATCTCAGAGTTCCTTTTTTTCTCATAAATTTGTGACTTTTTTCTCATAAAATCATGATTTTAATCTCAGAATTCCATTTTTTCCTCATAAATTTGATTTTTTTCTGATAAAATCACAACTTTAATCTCAGAATTCCTGTTTTTTTCCTCATAAATTTGTGACTTTTTTCTGATAAAATCACGACTTTAATGGTCTGCTGTGTTTTGAATGATATTTTAATGGTTTGAGTGGTGTTTCTGTACCTGCAGGCCCTCGATGGCCAGTTTGAGGATGTTGGGCGTCAGCTTGGACGCCTGCTTGAAGGAGAAGTTGCTCCAGTCGATGATGAGGATGAAGCCGTTGATCTGCAGCTCCGGATTCTCTATCAAAACCTCCAGAGAGAGGAGGATCGCCCGCAGGATGTCTGTGAAGGAGTTCCTGGGAGGAGGCGAGGGAGGGAGGCGAGAAAGGAAAGGAAGCGAGGGAGGGGAGGCGAAGGAGGGAGGAAGGTGAGGAAAGGATGGAGGCAAGGAGGCGAGAGGAGGGGGTGAGAGAAGGAAGGAGGAGAGGGAGAGAGGGAAGGAGATAAGGGAGGGCAGGGAAGGAGGTGAGGGAGAGATAGAAGGAGGCGAGGGAAGGAGACGAGGGAGGGAGAGAGGGAAGGAGGTGAGGGATTGAGGCGAGGGAGGGAGGGTAACAAGGAGGTGAGGGAGGGAGGCAGAGAAGGAGGTGAAAGAAGGATGGAGAGAAGGAGGGAAGGGAAGGAGGGAAGGAAGCGAGGTATAGGAGATTAAAAAAAAGACGCAAAGTGGAAGGAAGGAAACGAGGGAGGAGTGAGGAGAGGTGTCAAAGAGGAGGAGGGAGAGAAAACAAAGAGTAGTCATGCAGGGAATGTGTGTGTGTGTGTGTGTGTGTGTGTGTGTGTGTCATCAGTCCGTCAGCGTTCAATCAATGGCTAATCAATACTGAGAGAGAGAGAGAGAGACGAGCTTCACACACTGTAAATCTTAAGTACAATACAGCTTTCTGTGTGTGTGTGTGTGTGTGTGTGTGTGTGTGTGTGTGTGTGTGTGTGTGCTGAAGAAAGAAAGAGAAAATCAATCAGCCAGTTTTCAATAGCTAATCAATACTGAGGGCGAGAGAGAAAGAGAGAGAGAGAGACATTCTTGGCTGCAGTATTGACTCTTCATGTGCAATCAATAGTGAGGGACAGATGTGTGTGTGTGTGTGTGTGTGTGTGTGTGTGTGTGTGTACCTGCTCTGGTCCCAGTTGGAGGCGAACAGGATGAGGATTTTTCGGCCATGTTGGTCCGGAGTCTCCAACACTCCTGGGAAGCCGTCCATCAACGCTCGCTTAATGCCCGGGTCGTCCACCTGACACACACACACACACACACACACACACATGCACACACACACACACACACACACACACACACACACACACACACACACGCACACACACAGGTTAATGCACACTGCAAAGAAACATATAAATACATTCATAGCCATAACACACACACACACACACACACATGCACACACACACACACACACACACACACACACACTCACCTTGAAGCTCTGGAACATGTCGAGGTTCTGCTGTCTGAACTGGAAGTACTGGGCCAGCAGCCTGAAAGTCTCCGTCTGGTCGAACTTCCTGGCTCTCAGGAAGCGAAGGATGAAGTCGTCGTCCGTCCGCAGGAAGCCGATGTCGGGCCGCGTCACGATCATGTCCCGCACCTGCAGCGCACAAACACACACACATCAGAAACACACACACACGTCATAAAGACACACACAACACGTCATAAAAACACACACACACGTCAGAAAAACACACACACACAACACGTCATAAAAACACACACACACATCAGAAAAACACACACACACACGTCATAAACTAACACACCACACGTCATAAACACACACACACACGTCATAAAGTGACACTCCCACAGGAGGAGCAGGACGTGCAGGTCTGAGGTCTGTTACTGATCATTTTCACAGTTTTAAGTTTATTCTGAAGTTCATGTTTGAGTGGATGAAAGGTTGAAATGGAAGGAAGCTGCATTTTCAAAAAAAAAAACAAAACAAAAAAAAAAAACACCTCCATAGAGACAGATCCTACACTGTACTGTAGTATAATCCACTGTAATCTACTATAATCTACTGTATAATCTACTATATAATCTACTCTGAACTGCACTATGCTGTACTGCGCTGCACTATACTGTACTATGCTGTACTATGCTGTAGGACACTGTACTATGCTGTACTATACTATGCAGTACTATGCTGTACTATGCTGTACTATGCAGTACTATGCAGTACTATGCTGTGCTATGCAGTACTATACTGTAGGACACTGTACTATGCTGTACTATATGATGCAGTACTATGCTGTACTATGCTGTAGGACACTGTACTATGCTGTACTATACTATGCAGTACTATGCTGTACTATGCAGTACTATGCTGTACTATGCAGTACTATGCTGTGCTATGCAGTACTATACTGTAGGACACTGTACTATGCTGTACTATATAATGCAGTACTATGCTGTACTATGCTGTACTATGCAGTACTATGCTGTGCTATGCAGTACTATACTATAGGACACTGTACTATGCTGTACTATATAATGCAGTACTATGCTGTACTATGCTGTACTATGCAGTGCTATGCAGTACTATACTATGCTGTACTATGCAGTACTATAGTATGCTGTACTATGCAGTGCTATGCAGTACTATGTGCAGTACGATGTGCAGTACTATGCAGTACTGTGTGCAGTACTATGCAGTACTATGCAGTACTATGTGCAGTACTATGTGCAGTACTATGCTGTACTATGCTGTACTATGCAGTACAATGCAGTACTATGTGCAGTACTATACAGTAGTATGCGCAGTACTATGCAGCACTATGCAGTACTACGTGCAGTACTACACTGTGTGCTGTAGTAACACGGCCCAAACAGCAGGATCCAGAAAAGCTTCTGAAAGGAGAAACAATAGGAGCTGAGATAAAATGCAAATTTGTACGAGGGCAAAATTTACAATTAAATGACAAATTAATCTCCTTGTCTGCCTGCGGGCTCTGCCTCGCCTGCTGTGCTGCTAATCCTAATTGTAAATCGCTCAGGATCAGCGCGCCTGCTAAATGCCTAAATAATAATCGTAATCCAGGGATGACTGTCGGGCTTGAGCTTGATTTAATTTAGGGATTATTTGTGAAGAGGCAGCAGGAACGCAACTGCAAAACGAAAGGTGACTAATCCATTACAGCTGTTGTTTTTCCTTTCTTTTTAAGGTGATGTGTGTGTGTGTGTGTGTGTGTGTGTGTGTGTGTGTGTGTGTGTGTGTGGTACACACTCAGGTGAGCCACAGGTAGACTGGCTTCCTCTTTCTGTCTGTCTTTCTTGACGAGGTTAAAATACTTTGTTTGACACTAAAGACGAGACAGTTTACTGAGTCACAGCTAATCTACCTGTTCACTGGTACTGAGAACACACACACACACACACACACACACACACACACACAGGATGAGACACAGCAGGATGGGAGCAGCTTCTACAAATGCAATCTGTACTGTGCTATACTGCATTATACTGTACTAACCTGTACTATACTGTACTACCCCATACTGCACTACACTGTACTACCCCACACTGTACTACACTGTACTACCCCGTACTGTACTACACTGTACTACACTGTACTACACTGTACTGTACTACACTGTACTACACTGTACTACACTACACTGTACTACACTGTACTACACTGTACTACACTACACTGTACTACACTGTACTACACTGTACTACACTGCACTACACTGTACTACACTGTACTACACTACACTGTACTACACTGTACTACACTGTACTACACTACACTGTACTACACTACACTGTACTACCCCATACTGTACTACACTGTACTACCCCATACTGCACTACACTGTACTACACTGTACTACACTGTACTACACTGCGTTGTGCTGCACTGGGCCAGGTGATGATCTTGATGGTCTGGAGCTCCAGAGCAGCTGAGAGCATGAGGGAGTTTCAGTCTGTAACTTTGATCTCCAGGAGACGTAAACGACACCTTGATGCTCCTCAGAGGACGAACCCTGTCAGCTTTGGTGACCTCATGACCTTTGGTCTGGCGCCACCTTCAGGCCAAAACATGCAAACCCCATTTTCCTGTGACCCTCATTCCCCCAACGTGCACACACTCGTTATTGATGCATGACTGAGGCGATTGACTGATAATCAGATTATAATCTGTTAATTTCCTCTCAGTCTGCTGTGTGGCCCGGTGGCGGCGTACCTGCTGGATGTCCTGGTGCAGCGTGTCGGGGTTCTCGTTCAGCTCCAGGCGAGCCTTCTCCGTGGTCTCGGAGCTCAGGCCGGCGTGGAGGTGGGTCATCTTGCCGCCTCGGTTTGGTTCGGTTCTGTGCCGTCAGCGAGCGCCGCGCCCGGGTCAGCTTCCTGTTCCTGTTCCTATGGCGACCTGAACCACCGGACCGTCCCGCTGCGTCGCCTCCTACGTCCTCGGTGTCAAAGCTTTCGCCGCCACTTTTCTCTCCTCAGATTTTCTTGGTTTTGTCCGCCTTTGGTTCCTCCGCCTGTGCGTGGCTTTAATCCCAGATCCTTGCGTTTGGTGCTTTCAAAGGTGCATTTAAGAGTCTCGCCTAAGTTCCTCCTGATTCGTCTGATGTGGAATCCAAACGTACTTCCTCAGTGGAGCACAGTCCGGTTTGCTGATCTCACATCGATCAAAGGACTGAGCGAAGCAGGAGAGACAGCGGAGACGCAGTTTGAGACTCTGGATTCTTGTTTTATCTAAGAAACAATCATGGTCGCTGAGGTCTAATTTCCACACTCTGTGCAGTCCAGTGGGCGTCAGCAGTGGAGCTTAATAACTCAGAAATCGACAATCTTTACCGCTGTCTTCTTGTACATTGCCGAGAATCCCTGAAGACCGGTGATAATTTGGGAAGGAATCTGTTTTGGTTGACAGGAAGTCAGTCCGTCACGTCTTTGTAATATCTGTTTCTCAGTATCTTTGTCCATAAAAAAAAAAAAAAAAACAAAAAGAATAAAACAAAAAAATGAGCCTCAAAATGGAAGGACGGCCTTTCAGAGGAGCACGGGAACACGAAACTCCAGCATCGAGTTCACATCGTCTTTGTCCCGCGTTTCTCGCCGTTTGCCGGGATCACAGCCCCTGAGCCCCTGCCGTCCCGCGTCGGCGTCCCCGCGGCGTCAGATCCTGGCCTGGCGTTTGGCGGCCGCCGCCGTCGTCGTCATGTCCGGGAGGAGCGGCGAAGCGCCGCGGCTGGTGTGGAGCGGGAGGCCGGCGGCGAGTCCTGCTGGTCTACTCGGGCGTCACGACCCCTCGCCTGCAGGTCAGACGAAGGTCAAAGGTCATTTAAGGCAACTCAGTCCGGCGTGGGCGTCCTCAGCCTGAGAGAGAGAGAGAGAGAGAGAGTTTTCATTCTGACATCATACAAACACATCAACTTCAAATTAAAAGCACAATAATAGTCTGACAGTCTCCTGCTTCTTGGTATTTTTTTAAATCTGGCTTTTATTTTGGAGTAACGTTACAGCCTTACTTTTTCAGTTCAATCATATTTATTTTCATTTTTTTTATTTTATTTTATTGACTTTTCTTTATTTGTTTTTAACATTTTAACATTTTTATTGATGGAATTTTTAGTCTTGTGTAGTGTTTATTGTTGTTTTTATTTATCATCTTGCAGTGTGAGGCGCTCCGGGCTGCGTCACAGAGGCTGTGTAAATAAAGTTGGGTTCATTTGAGGTTTTTCCTCATGCAGCCTGTTTGGGGCGGGGCTTAACACAAAGACGCATCATTTTTGTAAGCCAATGGGAGATCAGTATTTAGCGATAATAGGAAATAATAGGATTTTGATATATAAATTACAAATAAAATAAAATAAAATTAATAATAAATGATATAATAAAATAAATATATGTAATAAAATATTTAAAAAAAAAAAAAACTTTATAGGTTCTTTGGGATTTATTGCTAAACTGGTGAATATTCTGACATGAAAAATTCACAAACCGTTAAGTTGAAAAAAGTTTCTCAGTTCATTGTGCCGTTACTGCGAGTTTCCCGTTTCCAAAAAAGGAAACATCTGGAGGTTTTTTTTAGAGCCTTAAAGCCGCAATGAGTGATTTCTGACCACTAGGGGGCGCTGAGAGCTCCAACAGAGTCAGTCCTGCCTCCTGGCTCACAGCAGATCGCTTGAACAAAACTGAAAGTTCAGATGAGAAGCTACGGTTCTGGGATGGAAATGAGGAAATGATTCCCACGAGCCTCCTGCTGGATTATCTTGGATTATTTTGTCTCTGAGCTCTTTTTGCGCCCGCAGCCACAGAGGCGCTCGCACCACCGATCTGAAATTTGCATCCGTTTATCTGCAGAATGTGACGTTTCAGAGACGATTTGGACGGGGCTGAAGAGGCGAGAGGAGGAGGAAGAGGAGGAGGAGGAGCTTATCAGGATGATCAGAGCAGGAGATAACAAGAGGCTGTAAACCGTCCGGGGGAAAGAGGAGCCACAGCGGCCTGAGCGCAGCAGCTCGCTTTGTAGCAGAAACATAACAGAGGAAAGAAAAATGGAGGACAAGCGTCAGTCCTGGTCAGACGAGGACATCAGGGCTGTGTCCAACATCAAATCCACGCGAAAGTTCAAAAATTCCAAGGCAGCTCTTCTTGTACATTAAAAAGCTTTTATTCGAAGCGGCTTACATGATTAAAAAAGCTTCCTTTCGCTTTTTTAATTCTTTAATTTTTTCATTTCATGACACAAGAAGAGCTGCCCTGGAATTTTTGAACTTTCTCATGGAAATATCTCCCTGTAAGTCCAATAAGCACCTTCTCGTGTCATGAAATGAACCTTTTTTTAAAAGACATGTTGACACGCTGCAGCCTTCTCCTATTCTTCTTTTTCATCAAATCCACACTGACAGTCTGACCAAATGAGGACGTTATGTGATATATAATGAGAGAGCTGGGATCCAACACACAACAGGACAGGGCCGCCAAGAACTGAACAAACTGAAAAACTGAGGTCTAAGCACAAGGCGGTTAAAGGACACAAAGGGACATAAAGTGGCGTCCAAAGGAAAATCTTCCTGTGGTTCGAGCTGCTGGACGGTGTCCTGGGCGGACAGAGCGCCCGGGACAGCGTGGTCACGTCTCCAGAGGCAGATTGAATAACTGAGTTCTTTGGCAGGAATTTATTTTGCCAGTAAAACAGCCAAAGTTCCCCAGCTGAGTCCGTCTCCGCCGGCTGGGGTTCCAGGCGTCGGCTGGGATCCAGGCTGCAGGTTCTGGCCCTCAAACCTCAAATTCATTTCTCTGACACGCCATTCAGGTTTTAAACAGGCAATTAAATGTTTAATTAATCAGGCAGGACGTCCCGGGGTGGGCGGGGGCCTGCACCTGTCCTCGCTGACGTTCTCCTGTTTTCTCCTGTTCTTATGGATGTGTGTATGAGTATTGATTATCTATTGCCTTGACATGCCTTTCTAATTATGCTGCAAACTTATTTCCCCACAGGGACAGAGACAGAGTCTGCTCCAGAGGCTCCGGTCCACCAGGACCACACTCTGGTTTTACTGGGCCGCTCCCAGTCTGAAGCCGCAGTGGAAACCGGCGCTGAGCTCGGTCAACAGCCACTGATAGAGACTGGAGCAAAGGTCAAAGGTCACAGCAGCCTGACACTATTCCCATGGAAACCGAGTGGATTTTTTCATTAGACGGGAATTTAGTGATGAGAGAGGGGGGAAGGAGCGGTAACACACACACACACACACACACACACACACACACAGTCCTATCCTCTGTGTGTGTGTGTGTTTAATGTGCATTAATGTTGAGCCTTGTCAAAGGAAGATTTCTGTCTCACTGACAGGTTATTAAGCTTCATCATCTGAAATATTCAAAAGTTAAACAAAACATACTGAGACTCACATGTTTTTTTTGTTTTTTTTTAGTATAATTTAATACATTTTCAAGTTATTTAATGCTGCCTTTATGAGAAAACTGCTATATTTCTACTACTGTTACTACTACTAGCACTACTGCCACTTCTACTGTTACTTATAACAGCAGGAGTTGTAATACAGCAGCAAGATGTTTAATAATAACAGGCATAGTAATAATGGCAATAATAAACAGCATAAAGCAGGCTGCAGTAATTTATTATCCTCTATTTACTCAGCGGTAATATTTTGGCTGCACTGTGGCCTCCTCTGGTTTGACTGTGATACTGACTGAGTGCCAAATAATAATAATAATGATAATGATAATGATAATGATAATGATAATGATAATAATAATAATAATAATAAGCAAAAAGTAATTAAAATTACCTAATAAGGCATATTATTAAAATAAATGTATATATTTTTTCAAAATTAACAATGAATTCCCACAAACATCTCTCTAACACTGATTAACAAAATACAGCAAAAAATGATAAAAGTTAATGGATTCCACGTTAAATAAATAAGATTTCATCCTGGACCCACGGGAGCTCATGGTGGCTTCTGTTCTTTTAGCTGCTGAGCAAAAATCACTTCTTCTTGTTTTATGTTATTTTAGTTTATTTATTGTTTTGTAATTTTGTTTTGTATTGTTTTGTAATTTTATAGCAATTGTAAGTATTAGAATTATACTATTATAATAAAATATTGTATGATAAGATATTAATAGTATTAAGAATACACTATAATATGGTATTATTATTATATTGATAATTATAAATATCATTTTCCTGAAACCCCCCCTCGAGATTTGTATTGATGTGTGTGTGTGTGTGTGTGTGTGTGTGTGTGTGTGTGTGTGTGTGTGTGTGTGTGTGTGTTTGGGTGTGGGGCATGAGATAACCCTCTGCCCACCCCGGAACCCCCCACCCCCCCAACCCCCACCCCCTCACGCCCCGCCCCCTCCCGTCCCCATCTGCCGTTCACATTAATTGTGTCAGCTGACGCCCAATCAGCGCGTCCGCCGAGCCGCGGCAGCATCTCCGGATAAAAATAGACACCTAAAGGTCCCGTGGGCTCTACTTAATATTTCCGTTATTTAATATTTAGATGACAACAAACAATTATTACTGAGACTCGCTGTACCTGATGCGGGGATGATGGGTAAAAAAATGTGGCAGATTGTTTTTGTGTAAGATTATAATTTTATAATAATTTATAGCCTAGTAGCTGGATGATCACGGTCAGTCTAATTTTGCGTTTTATGGACATGCGTGTGTGTGTGCTTCTATGTGTGTGTGCGTGTGTGTGTGTAGCCCATATGTCCTCGCAAGGATACAGAAAATGCAGGAAATCCTCCACAGTGGGGCATCCTGCTGCTCCTCGCCCTCTGTAAAGCTCATTTCAGGCCGTCCTGACTTTCTGCCTGTTCCTGCCTGTTTCTAGCTGTTTCTGCCTGTTTCTGGCTGTGCGTGGTGTGTGAAGATGCAGCTACTCACAGCCCACGACCTGCTAGGTGTGCAGGTTGAATCCCGGCCGTCCGCCCAGGCGCTGGCCCGCCGGCCCTCCGGTGGTGCTGATGCTGGAGACGGTGGTGGCCATCGGTGTCCGGCGGGCCGAAACACAGGCTCCCCGACACGGGAGAGGAAGATAAATCTGTCTGTTTCTGCTGACGGATGAATAAAAACCGGGCCGGTGGACGCGGTGATCCGGTGAGCCGCTGGGATGATCAGAAATGATCCGTATTGATCCGCCTCGGCATCGCAGCGCGTGAGCTGCGGGCTGCTGGGACTGAGCTGCGTTACTTTGTGCTGCCGCCAAGACACACACACAGCTCACACACACACACACACACACACACACACACACACACACTTCCGGTTAGCACTGTCTACAGAAACAGCACATGAAGGATTTATTTCTCCTTCCATAAGGCTCAGGCCGGGGCGCCGCGGAGAGACGGTCCCGAGGAAATAATACGCAGCATCATTAAAACGAAAATAAAAAGAACACAGGCTATCTAAATGATGTAACCCTTTGAAACAGCTCTGAACCCTGAGAAAAAAAACTACTGACACATTAGAGAAAAAAAATAAGAAAAAGAATTTAAAAAATTATCCCCCCAAAAAAAGGAACAAAATAGCAAAAAAGAAAAAAGAAAAAGGAAAATTTGCGAATCTATATTTTATATAAAATTAAAGGAAATTATATTTGTAATTTTCAAAATATAATAATATTTATTAGTATTAATTAATTATTATCATTATTATTAATATAAACTAATACATATCTGTGTATAGGCTATACATATAGATATACAGATATACATACCCCCCCCCCCCCCCCCCCCCCCCCCCCCCCAAAAAAAAAAACTCACAAGCAAAAAAGTAAACGCCACATTCACACACACCCAGCCTCTCTGTCTGTGTCTCCACATTACGAGGGATTCGCCCAGTTTCATGTTTGTGTCCTGTGCACCCTGAGACCTCCTCTATGCTTTTATTTTGGAGGCAGCTTGGTGTGACTTCCTGTCTCGTGGCTAACTTCGTGCAGCTTCACTCACCTGCGCGCCCCCGGCTGTCTGGGTGACAGCTGACGGCCGTGCGCGATCACGCGTCAACCTGGATGGGTTGTAGGTTGTGCGCGTACATGCCGCGAGTGGTGCGCGCACGCAGGAACACGCACGAACACACGAGCACACCACATAAACATGAACGCTTGCAAATACACAGCGCTGCCTCTAATATTACTGCTGCTCTGCCACTGATATTAATGACAGTAACACTGATAATGATGAGAGAGGAGGAGGAGGAGGAGGAGGAGGAAGAAGGGGAAGAGCTGGAGGAGGAAGAAGAGGAATTCAGGGCTCACCGCTTATATTTTTGAAATGCCAATGACTGCTTGGAGGAGAGAGGCTGAAAAGAATATATATATTTAAAAAAAAAAAAAAATACAGGAAAAAAAAAATTAAAAATCACCTTGTAACGTAAGAAAAAAATAATAATAAAACAATATAAATAAATGAATAATACACTAAAATAAGATGATAATAATATTATTTTTAATGAGCAGAAAATTTGAAGAAAAATTGCGAGAAACGTACTTAAAATTTGCCAAAAGACTACCAGTAAATAATGCCATAAATTTGCAGAAAGAATTTAAAAAGTACAAGAGAATTATCGTTTTAATTATTAGAATTATATATCTTTAGATTACAATTAATTTACTAGAATATTGCCACAAAATTACCAAATAAATAAATAAATAAATAAATAAAAATGCCAACAAAATTATATTTTTGACTGTGACAATTATATATATTTAAATTAGAATGAATTAACTAGAATATAATCACAAAATTACGGGAGAAATATGTTTAAAATCCAAGACAATTACCATATTAATTACCTCAGAATTACACTAAAAAGGTACAAAACAAACAAACAAACAAACAAACAAACAAACAAACAAACAAACAAACAAAGACATAAACAGGAACTGAAGTGAAATTGTTCAGAGGGGTGAATTAAACCCTTTCAAAATAAAATCCTGGGATTTGACTCTCAACATACAGTGTTTAATCAAGCCACACTGATCTGTGACCTGGAGATGAATATAAATCTATGAAGCTGTGCAGGTGTGTGCGCTGACACATATTTTGTTCATTATCAATGAAAGATACACTGTGTGATACTTAATCTGTGTAACCTCTGTAGTAAAAATGATAAATCTCTATTTAACTGTACAGGAGAATTTCAGACACGGATTTTACAGTAGTTAATATCATAAACAAAACATTATACGTACTGTGCAGTTGCATTTTGTTGCTAAATTATTCGTATTTGTGCAAAATGAAAACGTCTCAGTGAATATTTCAGCGCTGCAGACTTTATTCTGAAAGTCGTGGTACCGGAAGGTGTTGCGCTCGCTCCGCCTGTCGCCTCCAGCTGTCAGCAGATCAGATCACTCGGTGCTCGGACCCTCGGCAGGAACGCACTACCTCGTGTCAGCCTTCACTTCTCCTCGGATTTTTCTTACTGTTTTGTAGTTTGTCCTGTTTTATAATATATTTATTGAACGTTCGACGACGGTTATTTGTACGTGTCATCCCGCGGGACGTTGTTATTCGCCGCTAACTTCGCGTGCCATCTCTCGCCATCTCTGCCCGGAAGCTCGCTAGCGTTAGCCCCGTCAGCCAGCCAACATTCACTTTCCAGGGAAACTCCTGATAAAACGCTGCTGTGGACATGGATCAAACGGGAGTCAGTACAGAAACACCAAAGGTGAGCGGCTCGATGTTTCGGCTAGCTTCGGCTGTCACATCTTATCGGCTGTTAGACTTGGCAGAGCTAAGTGAGCTGGCTAGCCGGGTGGTGTTAGCTAATGTTAGACACTTGGTTATCCAACATGGCCTCAGCGGATCGAGCCTTAAAAGGCTGAGGTGAGCTGGCCGGCCACAGACAGGCAGGCAGACAGACAGGCAGATAGACAGGCAGGCAGACAGACAGGGTGTAGGTGATACACGGTGATAACTTCACAGGCTTGATGTCCACATGTTGAGCTTGTTTTGCTTGAGCTCGGCTGCCGGCTCGGTGTGGTGGGCGGAGGGGCGGGGAGACTCCGGACTTGCCCGGACTTGTCTGGCCGTCACCGGTTTCCACCATAAACCAGTCCTCCATTTAATATGGACGGGAGTTTCCCACTGATGTCACCTGTCCACATGTTAAAGGTGGCAGGGGTGCGGTGCGACTATATGTTTATCTCCCGATTCGATACTATCGCGATACTTTGGTGCTATTCGATGCTTATTGCGATTCTTGTTTTTTGAATTCTCCTCTAGTAGTCCAGTCATTTTAGGCCAAAATTGGGGTCAACCTAGGACAAATAACAAGAGAAGCAAACTCAACTGGTTTTGTATCCTCAGTTTGTCCTGAGTGAGGGGAAAAATGTCCCAAGAAATCCCATTGGTGGAAAGTTTTAAAAATCACCTATATATGACCACATATTACCAAAAACACTTTTTTTTTTTTAACACACAGGGGAAAGGGGTTCAACATTTTACTTTCAGATATCACTATAAAAATTCACAAGTTGATTACACACACAAAGACAAGAAAAAAAAGTCAATTACAAGTTCTTTGAATTATTCTGTTTACACATGCATATCATACATTATCTGATTTGATATGCATTAATAATGAATATGAGGAATAAATGCCAGAACAGATATTAAAACAGTGAGTTAAAAAGGGTACTATATATATAACAACCTTTTAATTCACTGTTATATAGTAACCTTTTAATTCAAAGTTACTATATATATAGTAACCTTTTAATCCACTGTTTAAATGTCTCTTCTATCATTTATTCCTTATATTCCTTATTAGCGCATATCAAATCAGATAATGTGTGATATGCATTTGTAAACAGGATAATTCAAAGAACTTGTAATTGACTTTTTTTCTTGTCTTTATGTGTGTAATCAACTTGTGAATTTTTATAGTGATATCTGAAAGTAAAATTTTGACCCCCTTTCCCCTGTGTGTTAAAAACAGTGTTTTTTGGTAATATGTGGTCATAAATAGGTGATTTTCAAAACTTTCCACCAATGGGATTTCTTGGGACTTTTTTCCCCTCACTCAGGACAAACTGAGGATACAAAACCAGTTGAGTTTGCTTCTCTTGCAATTTGTCCTAGGTTGACCCCAATTTTGGCCTAAAATTACTGGACTAAAAAGGCTGAGGTGAGCTGGCCGGCCACAGACAGACAGGCAGGCAGGCAGACAGACAGGTAGATAGATAGACAGACAGGGGGTAGGTGATACACGGTGATAACTTTCCAGGCTTGATGTCCACATGTTGAGCTTGTTTTGCTTGAGCTCGGCTGCCGGCTCGGTGTGGTGGGCGGAGGGGCGGGGACACTCCGGACTTGCCCGGACTTGTCTGGCCGCCACCGGTCTCCACCATAAACCAGTCCTCCATTTAATATGGACGGGAGTTTCCCACTGATGTCACCTGTCCCAAGGTTGCCAGGTCTGTGAGACAAAAGCAGCCAAACAGCAACTCAAAACCAGCTCAAAACCCAAAGCCCAACCTGGTATAAAAAGGGCCCAAAAATGAGCCCAATACCAGAACTCAAAATATGCCCATAAAAATCCATATACACTACTCACAAAAAGTTAGGGATATTTGGCTTTTGGGTGAAATTTATGGAAAATATAAAAAGTTCACGCTACAGTGATATTATATCATGAAAGTAGGGCATTTAAGCAGAAGCATACACTGGTGATTTCCTCATCTCAAACAATTTCTTGAAACAAAAGCCAACAACAGTGGTGGGTATACCACAACAAAAAATGTCAGTGTCAATAACTTGTCATGTGCCCTTGAGCATCAATTACAGCTTGACAACGACGTCTCATGCTGTTCACAAGTCGACTTATTGTCTGCTGAGGCATGGCATCCCACTCTTCTTGAAGGGCGGCCCTCAGGACATTGAGGTTCTGGGGTACAGAGCTCCAGCCTCTACACGGCCACTCAGCTGATCCCATAGGTTTTCTATGGGATTCAGGTCTGAGAAAGTGCAGGCCACTCCATCTGAGGTACCCCAGTCTCCAGCAGCCGTTCCCTAATGATACGACCTCGATGAGCTGGAGCATCAAACACCTGATGTGAATTTTGCCGTTAAACTCCTTGTTAGAGAACAGCAACTTGTGCAAAAAGTACTGAAACATTGAACAGTTGGACATGTGCATTCAAAAGTTTACAGAAGGTCACATTAAGTTCACCTGTAAAGGTTATAATGCATTTTAGGTTCATCCTGAAATTTCACCCGAAAGCCAAATATCCCTAACTTTTTGTGAGTAGTGTATGTTGCTTTTAAAGCCCAACAGCATTGCTATAATTGCAAAATGCACTATATCTATAAAATAACACCATAAACATTAAAGGCAATTTCCCGTAACAGTTCTTTCACCTATTTAATTTACAGTATATCAGAACTTAAAATATAATATGGGATACCTTACTTCAGCTGAGTGGTGCTGATGATGTGATTGGACATGTGCTGAGTGGCCTCACACAGCATTGGCATATTATTTGTCTGTGGAGCAGGTGACATATGTGGATAGTTTATATGCTGATCTGGCCCGGAGTCAGTTTGACAGGATTTGGGTATAAACATTGGTCAGTCTAAATATGAATCTCTATTCATGTCTGCCCAAGCCCAACCCGCAGACAAAATTTGTTACCCGCGGCAACACTTAAAAAGTAGCTCAATTTGGCGGAAAAAACGCGGACTTGGCAACCCTGACCTTTCCACATGTTAAAGGTGGCAGGGGTGCGACCATATGTTTAATCTCCCGATTCGATACTATCGCGATACTTTGTTACTATTCGATGCTTATTGCGATTCTTGTTTTTTGAATTCTCCTCTAGTGTGTGTGTAAAGTCTGATGAGGCTGTGATTATCCCAGAGGTTACTATAGGTCATTTTATACAGTGATGTCAAGATTTTAAAAAAAAGGCTCTGACTAAATTGTTAAAAAAAGGATCATGATAGTTTAGTGGATCAGTTTCTCTCTCCCAGTTATGAGGACTCTGTTGTCAGGCTCTGAAAGTTTGGTACCAAATTTCATTAAAGAACACCTCCATCTAACTCTTACCTTCCTTCAGTAGCCAGTCAGAAACTCATTTTATGGACTTATAATAAGCAGAGTGGCATCTCTTATCAAGTTAACCACATAACTTGGAAAAAATAAAACTTTAGAATTTACTTAATCACATTCCCAAACTTGGGCTTCATGTTTTGTGTTTCAAATTTAAACCAGTATCACCGGGGTGTCACCTGTCTTAAGGCTTTTCCTCATAGTAATCTGCCTTTGACTTCATAATCTCTGAATTTCCACCCTGAGTTGTGTTGTTTTGGTTCCCTTTCAAAGTCATGACGTCGCTGCTTCAGATTTCCTGCTGTAATTTGCATTTCCTGCTGTAATTTCCCCGTGTACGTCATATTTATGAATCTGTGTTTTTATTGCTTGTTAAATTTGATATAAATAACTTAGTTTTTTAAAAAATTCTACAATTAAAGAAGTTTATACATTTGAAACATTCAAATTCTCCTTATTCCTTTCAGAAGCATTTTATATTTAAAATTCAGTTACAAGAAAATTACCAAAACAAAACTAATTGTTGGAAAATTACCAGATACCTGATACATTTTAGATTTTTATTTATTTATTTATTTATTTATTTATAGGCAAGATTACACTTTCTAGTGGGGAAAATGTCATCTTCATAGGCCAAAGCAGCCATTAAAAAAACATAAAAATGAATAGGGTTTTTTTGCTCATAGGTTTCAGAGGGTTAACCAAAACTCTGTTATGTCAAACATAGGGCGAAACAAATAGATATCATCAATACAAAGTCCTAACTGTGTGTGTGTGTGTGTGTGTGTGTGTGTGTGTGTGTGTGTGTGTGTGTGTTTCAGAGCCCGTGGGGGTCGGTGGCCCCGGCGGCTCCGTCCTGCTCTCTGGCCGATGTGATGAGCGAGCAGCTCGCCAGGCAGCTGGACGAGGAGAACAACGCCTTCCCAACACTCACTGAGTAAGTTACCTGTGTTAAATTTATAATCTAATTTAATATATATATTCAGGTACTGTTTACTTACTGTCTCTTATTTGTTGATGATAATTTCTTGCTAAATTGCTTGTCACCTTTTTCCTCTGTGGTTTTGAATCTCGTACCTTCACTCAGGTTCAAAAGACTTAAAGCCCCTCTCTTCTTGTTTTTGCTGAACGTTCAGCTCAGATCAACACAGGAGGGCGCTCTTCAGTCTGTTTCTTTGTTTTAAATGAGTTTTATGAAGCAGGTAGATCTGTTTCAGCCAATCAGCTTGAAGCCTTTAACTGGATCAGGTGTGAGAGAGGAGAGCTGAAACAAAATCCTACAGGACAGGTGGGGGCTTGAGGACTGGGTTGGGAACCACTGTCATATCCTCCTGAGACCCGAGGAAAAAAAGTGTCTTCCAATTTAACTTTTTTTTGTGATTTCTTGTCTATTTAGAGTTAAAACAACAACTCTCAATTTAGAATTTCACAAAAATATTTTTATTTTAGATTTTGCAGTACGTCCACTGTAGTGGATTTTACTGTAAAAAACATAATTTTAAATTTAAATAAATAAAAAAAAAATCATATAACCACAGATAATCAATTACAGACAATCAATGCCATTAACAAGAAAATATATAATTTTCATAAGTAAAAACCAATAGCTAAACAATATTTGACTTCCTGTTTCTTTTTTCACGACATGTGCGTTTTTCTGCAGCTGCCATTTTGGCTCAATAGAAAGTGGGTGTTTCCCTCATCCCACCTTATCACATGAGATATCATTGGAAAGGCCTGGATGTCCTCTGTACACTAGGACTTGATAGGGGAGCTCAAATGAGTAAAAGGATATAGACGATCAGTTGATGTCCATCATTGAATAGGCTGGCTCTCAGGAGGATAAAGAAACTTGTCTGTTGTCTCTGAGGATCAGTCGGCTGTTCCACATCAGGTCATGAAGTCTGCAGTGAGGTGTTTGCTCTGATCAGATGAGCCGGCGTCCCGCTGCAGGGTGACTGCAGACGGGCCTGCCGGGCTCCTGTCAATAAAATGAGTACAATCAAATCCTTCAGCACAGATCTGCAGTGACACTGTGATTAATGTGCCTGGCAAGCGGCAGAGGAACACGCCGCGCTGTACACAGCCGCTTGTCTGATTCCTGCTGTCGGAGCTCGTTTGGTTTTAATGAGCCGCTCGCTGAGTGTGTGTGTGTGTGTGTGTGTGTGTGTGTGTGTGTGTGTGATCGCTCAGCGGACACAGCAGAGGACACACCGCTCGCAGACGCTTTGACCCTCCATCCCCGCGTTTATTCAGCAGCACGTTGTTACACAAAATAACATCCTCAAACACATTTCTGATGACATGTCTGTGTCTGTGTGTGTGTGTGTGTGTGTGTGTGTGTGTGTGTGTGTCAGTCCCGGCGCAGATCTGCTGCTGTCGGGGGAGGATCCCGACACGACCAGCGACCTGATGCTGGCCCAGATGCTGCAGATGCAGTACGACCGCGAATTCGACACGCAGCTCCGCCTGGAGGAGAGGAAGTTCAACGGAGACAGCAAAGGTAGGAGAACGCAGAGTAACACACCGCAAAAACTCAAATGTCAAAATGTCTTATTTCTAGACAAAAGATCTCATTACACTTGCATTTTTTCTGCTGTGCAAAAAAAAAAAATGTAACTGATTCTGACTCTCCAACATAAAATGTTTAAAAACATGTTTTCTCATGTTTTTAATAGTATTTTTTCATGTCCATTGCAATGGACATCAGACTTTGAAAAAATCCTGTAAATTAACCACATGATGTATGTTCAAAATTACTTAAAATATTATCATTTGTAACAGTTACAGTTATGCTGACAGAAAAATTGTTTGGCTATCATGAACATAAATTTATATTTTTGATTGAAAATGGGCACTGACTCTCTGCTTGTCTTGTCCGATGTCTGTCCCAGCATTACTGACATCATTCAGTTACCCAGTATTTATTGGTTTAGAGACAGAAATATGTCATGTCCGTTCCAGTGGACGCAGAGTCTGAAGGGGTTAAAATAAGACGTGATCACCTCAGAAGTAACTTGTTTTCAGACAATTTTCACAAAAACAAGTTATTTCTTTGGTGATCACGTCTTATTTCAAGTGTAATGAGATATTTTGACTAGAAATAAGGCAAATATTCTTGGTAAGATTTTGAGTTTTTGCAGTGCAGTGCCACTTTAAACGGGTGAAAACACATTGTTAATGAAAAATAAAAAAGAAAAACAGGCCAAAACAACAAATAGCAGCGAGTTACATGAGCGTTATGTTTGGTGTGAAGGTGAGTGTGGTGTCACCGCCGCCACAGGCCTCCTCTGCACCGACTAACTGTGTTTACCGCCCTGGAGAAACACCGCTCATCATGACTGTGTGTGTGTGTGTGTGTGTGTGTGTGTGTGTGTGTGTGTGTGCAGTGTCCATCTCCTTTGAGAACTACCGCATGGTCCATCCATACGAAGACAGCGACAGCTCAGAGGACGAGGTGGACTGGCAGGACACCAGAGACGACCCCTACAGAGCCGGTAACACACACACACACACACACACACACACACACACACACACACACACACACACGCACACACACAGTTGTATTGTAACCCGGTGACCCCTGGCCGGTGGCGGTGACCCTCCTGTGCTCCTCTTCCTCCCCCAGAGAAGCCGCAGACGACGCCCAGGAAGGGCTTCACAGGGAAGGGCAAGAACATCACCACCAAGCACGACGAGGTGATGTGCGGCCGCAAGAACACCGCCCGCATGGACAACGTAAGACACCCACCTGTGGAAACACCTCCACTGCAAAAACGCAAAATCTTACCAAGATTATTTGTCTTATTTCAAGTCAAAATGTCTTATTCCTAGTCAAAATATCTCATTACACATAAAATAAGACATGATCACCCCAGAAGTAACTTGTTTTTAGACAAAAAGAAATAGACAAATAAAATTCACTTGTTTCAAGTGAAAATTTGCTTGTTTCATTGGCAAAATTTGCCAGTGGAAAAAGTGAAAATTCACTTGAAATAAGTGAAAATCAGCTAGAAACAAGAAACAAATTTTGCCAATGAAACAAGCAAATTTTCACTTGAAACAAGAGACAATTGTCTAAAAACAAGTTCCTTCTGAGGTGATCATGTCTTATTTTAAGTGTAATGAGATATTTTGACTAGGAATAAGACATTTTTGACTTGAAATAAGACAAATAATCTTGGTAAGATTTTGAGTTTTTGCAGTGTCCATCCTGCCTGCGGACTACGGCAGCCCCAGGAGGCCAAACAGCCACGCACTGTGTTTACTCTGAGAGGACGAGCTCATTTAACTTGTTTTGTGGACACAGGGGGGGGGCAGGTCCAGAGGAAAAACCATGCTGGGCTAACGGTTGGCATGGAAATATTACAGGGTGATAGAGAGAGAGAGACAGAGAGAGAGGGAGAGAGAGAGACAGGCAGAGAGACAGGCAGAGAGACACAGAGAGAGAGAGATAAATAGATAGAAAGAAGGGTAGAAGTCATCGCTTGCTGATGGTCAAACAGTTTGAGTCCAGAGCCTCCAGCTGGACTCACGTCTGATGGTTCTCATTTGTTCACTGTAAAAGTCAAAATAAGCTTCTCCTCTTCCTCCTCTTCTTCCCTCTTTTCCTCCCTCTCTCCTCCTCCTCCTCCTCCTCCTCCTCCCTCTCTCCTTCCCTCCCTCTCTCCTCCCTCTCCTCCTCCTCCTCCCTCTCTCCTCCCTCTCTCTCCTCCTCCTCCCTCTCTTCTCCCTCTCTCCTCCCTCTCTTCTCCCTCTCCTCATCCTCCTCCTTCTCTTTCTCCTCTTCCTCCTCCCTCTCTCCTCCCTCTCTCCTCCTCTTCCTCTCTCCTCCCTCTCCTCCTCCTCCTCCTCCCTCTCCTCTTCCTCCTCTTCTTCCTCCTCCTCCCTCTCTCCTCCCTCTCTTCTCCTCCTCCTTCCTCTCCTCCTCTGTCCCTCTCTCCTCCCTCTCTTCTCCTCCTCCCTCCTCCTCCCTCTCTCTTCCTCCTCCCTCTCTTCCTCCTCCCTCTCCTCCCTCTCTCCTCCTCCTCTTCCTCCTCCCTCTCCTCCTCCTCTTCCCTCTCTTCCTCCCTCTCTCCTCCTCCATCTCTCCTCTTCCTCCCTGTCTCCTCCTCCCTCTTCCTCCCTCTCCTCCTCCTCCTCCCTTTCTCTGTTTCCTCCTCTTCTTTCTCCTCCTCCCTCTCCTCCTCCCTCCCTCTCTCCTCCCTCTCCTCCTCCTCCTCCTCTCTTCCTCCCTCTTCTCCTCCTCCTCCTCCTCCTCCCTCTCCTCCTCCTTCTCTTTCTCCTCTTCCTCCTCCCTCTCTCCTCCCTCTCTTCTCCTCCTCCTCCCTCTCCTCCTCTCTCCTCCTCCTCGCTCTTCTCCCTCTCCTCCTCCTCTCTTCCTCCCTCTCTCCTCCTCCTCCTCCTCCCCCCTCCTCCCTCTCTCCTCCTCAGTTTGCTCCGGAGGTGCATGTGGGTGATGGCTTGGGGATGGACCTGAAGTTGTCCAATCAGGTGTTCAACTCTCTGAAGCGTCACTGTCAGAGCGAGCAGCGCCGCAGCGCCCGGCTGCACGACAAGAAGGAGCACTCCACCGCCGTGCGTGCACACACACACACACACACACACACTCACACTCACACTCACACACACACACACACACACACACACACACATATTTTTGTATTTGTGTATTTTTCTTAAAAAAAAAAAAAAAAAAAAAGCAAATAAATATTTTTGTTTAATTTTGAAATGAAATGACCGGTATAGTTCTTTTATTATTTTAAATACATTTTTCCCACACAGGCAGCAGCGTTTGAGAGCCACTGATTTATCTTAAACACTCCTTTTTCTCTCTCCTTTTTCTCACTCCCTCTCTCTCTCTCTCCCTCTCTCTCTCTCTCTCTCCCTCCCTCTCTCTCTCTCTCTCTCTGTCTCTCTCTCTCTCTCTCTCTCTCCCCCTCTCTCCCCCTCCCTCAGGAACAAGCGGTGGACCCTCGCACTCGTCTGCTCATGTACAAGATGGTGAACGCCGGCGTGCTCGACAACATCAACGGCTGCATCAGCACGGGGAAGGAGTCGGTCGTCTTCCACGCCGACGGGGGGAGGTGGGCGGCCGGACCGAACCTTCATTTTGTTTTCTCGTGTCTTTGAATCCAAACCGCACGGCGTCTCCCTCCTGGAACTCAGCTGCTCTGTGATCAGTCTGAATACAAAACTTCAGCTCATAAAACCCAGATTTTCTCTCCTCATAACTGACCTGACCTGGTTTATTCAGATTCTGTCACGGCCTCTAACATCCTGTTCCAACAGGAGATACAACCAGTTATCGATTAAAAGCTGTTTCTCTAGGATTTTATAAATTCTTCACACAGCTGAATAACATATTATCATAATATCGTTATCTAGATGTGAACATGAGTGATATTCATATGTCAAAAGGCAACAATAGGACAATATCACATTTAGGGTTCAGGCTTCACACTGAACACACTTTCTTATAGTTTTATTGTCGTTAGTTTTAAAAATACACAATGTCATTTGTTAGTTTCCTTTTTTTCTAAATTCTGTTTCCTCGTGGTTTTAGTTTTTAGTTTACCGTATTTCACCAATTAATCACCGGGCCGCAAATAGCCGCCGGGTTCTTATAAACGCCTGGGGTCTGCACCCATTTTGCGTATTAAACGCCCACCCGAATAACCGCCGGGGCGATTATTTGCATTATATTGAGGTAACCCAAAATAAGGCTATTCACCTTATTTATGCAGAAGTAAACAGTTAGCTGCACAATAACAGTGCGGCACTTTCGTTTTCTGTCAAAATAAGAGCGCTAGCTAACGTTAGAAAAAAGGGTGCACCGTAATCTTAAATTGCCCGACTGTAAATATGTTGGACAGTAGCTGTCATCACAGTAACGGCCTGGTGCAGGTCTGTGCAAAAATAAATAAAGGCCTGCAGCGAAGAGCCACCTGGTTCTTTTAAACGCCCGGGGTCCAAGTTGATTTGGCATATTAAATGCCCGGGCGATTAATTGGTGAAATACGGTAGTTTTAATGAACTATAATAACTTTGAAATTGAGGTATGAAGTTTTGTCCACATCGTCCAGCTCTAAGTTTCTGTTCTCATTTTTTTTCTGTTGCAAAATCAACCCTACGTTTCACTTTGACATGCACAGACTGTAACTTAAAGTGTGTGTGTGTGTGTGTGTGTGTGTGCGTGTGTGTGCGTGTGTGCTGGCGTGCGTCAGCCTGGAGGAGCAGCCCGTCCCGGACGAGGTGGTGCTGAAGGTGTTCAAGACGACGCTGAACGAGTTCAAGAACCGAGACCGCTACATCAAAGACGACTACCGCTTCAAAGAGCGCTTCAGCAAACTGAACCCCCGCAAGGTGATCAGGCTGTGGGCCGAGAAGGAGATGCACAACCTGAGCAGGTGAGCGCCCCGTTGCTCAAAATGTAAAATGTAAAATTAAAATAAACATTGTAACTTAAATATGACTGTTACCTAATGCTGAAGTCAGTGTCGTCCAAATGTTTTATATATATATATATATATATATATATATATATATATATATATACATATATATACATTTTTTTTTTATATGTGAATAAGTGAAACACCCTGTGCCTGTTACAATACAAAATGTAATTAATGAGTAGGTCTAATAGAAATAATATCAAATTTAAACAAACATCCATCTTCACCATACATTTCATTACAACTCGACAAAGATCTTCTATTTCCCTAGACCTTTGCAACAACAGCAATAACAACAATAACAACAACAACAACAACAATGAGTAAACAGACAAATAAGTAAATGAGTAGAGTACCAGCAGACACCATCTTCATATCTTCCTAAATCCAAAGTGATACAGAACAAACAACAAACGAAAATCCACAACGGAAGACATTTTCAGTGCTGGAACCTCCTGGGGACCCCGACGGCAACACATGTGGGACAAAACTAGAGCAGATGAAACCTGTAGATGTGATTAGGACTGATGTCAGCGTGTGTGTGTGTGTGTGTGTGTGTGTGTGTGTGTGTGTCCAGGATGAAGAAGGCGGAGATCCCCTGTCCCGACGTGGTTCTGCTGAAGAAGCACATCCTGGTCATGTCCTTCATTGGGACAGACCACGTTCCTGCTCCCAAGCTGAAGGACGCCATGCTGGGCTCGGACGACATGAGGAGCGCCTACTGCCAGGTCCTGCACGTGAGTCACTTCCTGTCCCCGCCGCCGCCCCTCCTGTGTGGGACCGTCCCGCCCAGTGACCAGAGGATCCCTCTGGGCCCTGTGACCCAGCTCTGAGGCGGAGCGTTATTTCTGTAAAACATTTGCACAACACTGACTTTAGCATTAGGCAGTAGTATTATATTTAAGTTACAATGTTTATTTTAATTTGACGTTGTCAGCAGTAACAGATGTGTGAACTGCTCCTCTGCTCACTGATTCTATATTTTTCTATATTTTGATACATTAATAATATAATATTGATGATAATTACTAGAGTATGATACAATATATATGTAATATATAGAAACTCAAGAGGTAGGATCGTATAAGTTTTTAACTTCTTCCTGCTCCCTTTTGAACATTGAATTTATCTATTTTATTTATTTTTTAAACTTTTTTTCTTCTACTGTTACGCTGCTGGTGCATTGTCTGTTGTCCTTTATACAACACGTTCAAAATAAAATAAAATAAAATAAAAAAAATAATAATAAAAGGCTGGTGGGCGGGGCTTACCTGGCTCTGGGCGGGGCTTACCTGGCTCTGGGCGGGGCTTACCTGGCTCTGGGCGGGGCTTACCTGGCTCTGGGCGGGGCTTACCTGGCTCTGGGCGGGGCTGACCTGGCTCTGGGCGGGGCTTGCCTGGCTCTGGGCGGGTATTACCTGGCTCTGGGCGGGGCTTACCTGGCTCTGGGCGAGGCTTACCTGGCTCTGGGCGGGGCTTACCTGGCTCTGGGCGGGGCTTGCCTGGCTCTGGGCGAGGCTTGCCTGGCTCTGGGCGGGGCTTGCCTGGCTCTGGGCGGGGCTTGCCTGGCTCTGGGCGGGGCTTACCTGGCTCTGGGCGGGGCTTACCTGGCTCTGGGCGGGGCTTACCTGGCTGGCTGTCTTTAGTTCAGTTCTTCTCCTCGAGGCTCTGAGGGAGTCTGAGCCTCGGTCTGGGATTTTCTGTTTGAATCTGATGAAGGAACCTTCTCTGACCTCTCTCTCTCTCTCTCTCTCTCTCTCTCTCTCTCTCTCTCTCCCTCTCTCTCTCTCTCTCTCTCTCTCCCTCTCTCTCTCTCTCCAGATGATGCAGCAGCTGTATCAGCAGTGTAATCTGGTCCACGCTGATCTGAGTGAATACAACATGCTGTGGCACGACAGCAAGGTACAGCCCTGTGTGTGTGTGTGTGTGTGTGTGTTCATCCTTTCATCTCTCAATTTCTTTCTTTCTTTCTTTCCCTTTTTAATTCTTTCACGTCATCTCTCTCTCTTTCTTTCTTTCCTTGCATCATCTCTTTTTTTGTCTTCTTGTGTTTTCGTCCTCCCTCTTCCTGTCTGTCCCTCCTTTTGTTTGTTCCCTCCCACATAGAAAGCTTGATTGACAGACACCACCCCACACGCACACACACACACACACACACACACACACACACACACACACACACACTGTAATACATGTGTCGTGCTTAATCTCTCTCTGTGTGTGTGTGTGTGTGTGTGTGTGTGTGTGTGGCAGGTGTGGCTGATAGACGTCAGTCAGTCGGTCGAGCCCACCCACCCTCACGGCCTGGAGTTCCTCTTCAGAGACTGCAGGAACGTCTCCACGGTAACGGACCGGGACGCTGTGATGTGTTTAGATGTTTTGTCTTAATTTTTTATTTATTTATTTATTTATTTATTTATTTATTCATTTATTTATTTATTTATTTAATTTCTAGTCCATTTTTCTTACAGATTTAACAGCAACATGAAAAATAAAGTTGAACCGACAAAGCTTGACAGACTGACTGTGTGTGTGTGTGTGTGTGTGTGTGTGTGTGTGTGTGTGTGTGTGTGTGTGTGTGTGTGTGTGTGTGTGTGTGTGTGTGTGTGCAGTTCTTCCAGAAGCGGGGTGTGAGCGAGGCGATGAACGTGTACGACCTTTTCAACGCCGTGACCGGACTCAACATCACCGTTTGTGAGGAGGACGAGGCTGCGTTCATAGCCCAGGTATCACACACACACACACACACACACACACACACACGCACACACACACACACACAGCTCCGCCTGCACAGTAACATGCTTTGTGATTGTCTTCTCTCCCTCCCTCAGATCGTGGCGTTGGAGAAGAGGAACGAGGACCACGTGCAGCGGCGGGGGAAGAAGACGTTCCCGGTTGCCACGGACGACGGCGGCCCCCCTTTAAAACCCGACGCAGACGACTAACGGCCCCGCCCACTCTCGCCCTCGCTCTTCGATCTCGCCGTGTTGAAACCGCTGTAAGGAGGAGGAGACAGACGCAGCAGGAGGAGGCCGCCGGGGACCCAGCGGCTCCTCCCCCCTCCTCCCGCCGCCGCACATTTAAAGCGTCAGGATGGAGCGCCCCCCCCTGGCCGGAGGAGAGCTGACACCCTCGCCTAAATGAATTTGTCTTGTTTTAGATGTTGAAGTGGAGAACGCCCGAGCGCCGCCTCCGAGGCGGGGCCGTCCCCGCAGACGCGTCTCACAGGGGATTCTGGGTAGCAGAGCGGAGACGGGTCGCCCGCTCTCGCTCTTCTTCTCTCGCTCGATTTCATCCTTTTACTGCTTCTTGCTTTCTTCTGCTGTTTTTTTCTCTTTTTTCAGTCCCATTTTCTCCCCTTTCATTCTCTCTCTCTCTCTCTCTTATTGTCTGTTGTCCTCGCTCGCCCAGTCTCTCCAGAAGACACACACACACACACACAGACTGAAAAGTGCATCCACTCAGCTTTAAAAACTAAACTGAATTTCAAAATAAAGGCACACCTCATATTTAAGTCAGGCTCCTGCTGGAAAGCCAAAGCTGTGTGCATGAATTTCATTATTTGATCTATTTTTTTTTTTTTTTTTTTTTTCAATTTAGAGCTAGAACTCCAGAAGATGCATTTCATGTTTCCAGTGTGAAACTGTTTAAAAAAAAAAAAAAAAAAAAAAAACAGGGAAAAAAATTATTTGGGAAAATTGAAAAACCAAAGCTGCTTTATGTGTGGATCTGTGTTGGGTTTTTTTATTAAGGTTTATCTGCCTTGCTCTCTCTCTCTCTCTATCTCTAAATCTATCTCTCTCTCTCTCACATGTGGATGGGGGGTCAAAGGTCACGCTGGTGTGGTTTGGTTAGCTGTGGCTGCACTTTGTCTTTCTTTCTTTCTTTTTTCTTTCGCTCATTTGGAGCAGAGATGATTTTTGTTCTCCCGGTGAAATCAGATGAACTGAAGTGATCTAAACGTATTGCGCTGCGTTCCACTGCAGGTTGGAAAAGGTGAAATTCCCAGCTGAGGGGTCGTAATCCCACCGGTGCTCTCCGATCCCCAGCAGATCATTTTTAAAGTTCACCCCACACAGCCGCTCTGGTGCTGCACACTGAGCTGAACAGCCGACCTGTTGGATTTTTAAAGAACTCAGAATTTCAACGTTTCTGACGTCCCTGGAACGCAGCGCAATATCGCTCTCTGATGACCGTAATAAACATTTAATTTAATATCCACTGTGTGTCAACTTGTGCTTCATGATGCCTGAGCTGTCATTCATAAAGTCACTCTGCATACAGGAGAGTTTTGTTTGGTTTTTCTGGACGTTTATTCTGGTTTAATTTTTTAGACGGCCCATTAGAGCCACTGCAGTGAGACGTAAACATGACAGAGCCTGGGAAGGGGCGTGATGTTCTGGAACAAAAAAATGAGAATATCCAAGATTTAAGTCGTAAATTTACAAGAAAAAAAAAACTCACAATTTTATGAGAATAAAACTCAGAAATATGGAACTATGGTCATGAATTTATGAGAAACCACTCACAAATTCATGGGAAAAAAACTTGGAAATTCTGAGATGATAAAATCACAAATTTACAAGAAAAACAAAAAAAACCCGAGTCGTTCTCCTGAGGGATTCAGTCAGGAGGAAATCCTGCTGCTTTGAGTTCAGAATCACAGTCTCCTCAGCATCTGGACTCTGAAGAGAAAAAGTAAAAGAAAAACAATTTTTCCCAGTTGCTTCCCTGTAAAGATTTTTCCTCATATATCACCAACTCAAATCACAATCACAGAAAGTTTTTTCCTTCAAATTTGTGACTTTACACTTACAAATCAGTGTTTTTTTCTTGTAAGTTTCCAACTTCAGTCTTGGAAACATTACCAACCTCCTCCAGCTACACACACACACATATATATATATATATATACAGGGTGACACAAAAAACTTTTTAACAATCCAATAAAACCAAGAGTGATGGAAGAAAAATATTTTATTCATAGTAATTGAAGAAACAATGATGGAATTTTAATAATTTTCACAATTTTTAAAAATTGTGCTGCCACTTTCTCATGTCTGCTAATACACACTTCAAAGATTCCCGTTTTTTTGGGTCACCCTGTATATACATATATTATTATTATTATTATTATTATTGTTATTATTATTATTATTATTTTCCTTTCTCCCTGCAGTGGCACCAACATGTTGTCGTGCTCATTTTTCTTGATGTAAAATGTAAACGCTCATCATGACCTTTGACATTTAAAACAAAAAAAAAGTCGTCACTGCTCTCTGGTCAGTTTCCTCCCAGCGTCCTCTGCTGGAACAGCTCATTCACAGTCAATTAATTAATGAGTTTATTATCAGAGAGTCTCTGTCCCTGAAAGAGGCTCAGCTTCAACAGCTCTAACAGGGATTAGCGGACTGTGCTGGATTACAGGTGGCTGCTGTGTGGATGATAATCTCACCTTCATCACCTTTTCCTGCCGTGACCTCGCATCATCACCCACAGCCCAGTACTGTGTGTGTGTGTGTGAGTGTGTGTGTGTTTTCTGATGGGAAGATGTGTGAGGCTGGTGTGACGTGTGTGTGTGGCTGTTAACACACACACACGTGGCGGCTGTGTGACTCGCTGTGACAATAAACCTTCCAGATGAAAAGCTCCTGTCTCGCTCTGTTTGTCCTCAAATGAACCTGATTCAAAAGATTAACAACAACAACAACAACAAAAAATGGAGTGTTCCAGTTTAAACAGTTAAGTTAGCCTTTTTTAAAAAAAAAAAAAAAAAATGTGTTACACTCGAAAAGAAAGGAGATATGAGTTTGTCCACAAAGTGTAAACATATTGTATGGACATTTGTATGGACCTTGAGTCTGGAATAAAGCATATCTATCTATCTATCTATCTATATTGTTATGTCAGATTTTATTTAATAACAATAATACTACCATATTAGTATATTACATCATATTAGAAGTATTATTAATCCTTTGAACCCTGGATAGACATCAGATTTCGCTATATTTTTCTTTTCATATTTTTTTCTTTATTTCTGTTAATTTCATTTTTTTTTTGGTAATTTTTAGTTTTTTTTTTTTTAGTTTTTTTTTTTTTTTAAGCTTATTTCCAGGCTGTTTTCTTGTAAATCTTTGTCATTTCTATCTATCTTAAAAACCTGAGCATAACTAGCTTTACGTCTTTCAGAAATATGCTGAGAAAAAGGCAACAAGGAACTTTAGATAGAGATGATGCAAAAACGTACCAGAAATTAGTAGAAAAGTTAAAAGAAAATGACCTGGATATTAGCTGAAAAAAGGATAGAGAACTACTAGAAAATCAAGATAAAAAATAAATAAAAAAAAACTAATTTATAATTATTAAAATTATATATTTAAAAAAATATGTCAAAGTTGAAAACAATTGTCTAACTTTGGGGTCATTTTCTGGTCACTTTTTACTAATTTCTTTTCTCTCTTTTTATGTTTTGTTTTGCTCTATTTCTCTCTTTTGCACTACTTTATGTTTTAAAGACGTTTATTTTTTATTTGTATTATTACTTTTGTATATAGTTTTGTTTGTCAGGTATGTTTTATTTCAGTAGTATTTCTCTCTTCTGCACATCTTTATGTTTTCATGACGTCATGCTTCGTCTGTCCGTCTAAAAAAAAAAAAAAAAAAAAAGTAAAAACAGAAAAAAGTGTTCCGCGAGCTTCCCGTCCTGCGCCACGTGACCGCGTGTGTGTGTCACATGACTCTCGCACCGGAAGCGGGTTTGTTGACAGCTAGTCGTTCGCCACAAGACGCAGAGAAAGTCGCGGTTAAAGCGGGACGTGGAGCAGCTCAGGTGAGACGATGAGCGACGAGCATTACCTGGAGCTGTGCGACAACCCCGTGCAGTTTGAAAATGCCTCGAGCGTCAACAACGTCTTCTTCGACGAGGCCAACAAACAGGTGAGCGCCAGGTAGCGTTAGCATTAGCCGGCTAGCCGAGCCAGGCTAACGGCAGCCCCGTTAGCATCAGCTAGCGGCGTTAGCATGAGGTGAAACAAGCCAGGTAGAGAGATTTAAGTTTTAAGATTTAAGTTTTAAGATTTAAGATTTAAGTTTTATGTTTCCTCTGTTGTCTGTGAACAGGAGGGAAACTGCTTTCACACACAGAGAGCTGACAGCCAGAAATAAGAGTTCAAACTCACTAAGATACAAAACAATTAAAAACTTAAAGTTACACCAAAGATCTCGTCAAGGTGCCAAATGTATAAGAAAATATGAAGAGTTCATTTGCAAAAACAGATATCTCCATTTGAATTTATTAAACCTTTTCAAACTTTTTTGAATTTTATTACAATTTACTTTATATTTATTTCTATTTTTTTATATGTTTATTTTAATCTGGCATAATGTTTATTATCCTAAATCATGCTTTGTGTGTGTGTGTGTGTGTGTGTGTGTGTGTGTGTGTGTGTGTGTGTATGTGTGTATATGTGTGTGTGTACTCCAAGCAGTATCAGTGAAAAAGGTGTATTCATTTTAAGAATGGCTTTTATCTGTTTTTGCAAATGAACTCTTCAATTATTCATGTAATATATCTGAAATTATGTTGCAGTAAAATAAAAAAAAAATGCTTTTGGCTAATTTTCGGGTCGTCTTCTGGTAACTTTACGCATTTCATTGTAATTTTTGGGTCATCTCTAAAGTTGCTCATTGCCTTTTCCTCATGTTTAAAGAAAAAAATTAAAATGAAACAGCAGCCAGGTGTGTCATTGGTATTGGGAAAAAAAAAAAAGAGTGGTGTAAAGAATACTACAGACTGCTCCTCCAGTTGAAGTACTGTTCCTCTGCTGGTATTTGACTGCAGTAGTAGTAGAAGTACTGTTCCTCTGCTGGTATTTGACTGCAGTAGAAGTAGAAGTACTGTTCCTCTGCTGGTATTTGACTGCAGTAGAAGTAGAAGTACTGTTCCTCTGCTGGTATTTGACTGCAGTAGAAGTAGAAGTACTGTTCCTCTGCTGGTATTTGACTGCAGTAGAAGTAGAAGTACTGCTCCTCTGCTGGTATGTGACTGCAGTAGAAGTAGAAGTACTGTTCCTCTGCTGGTATGTGACTGCAGTAGAAGTAGAAGTACTGTTCCTCTGCTGGTATGTGACTGCAGTAGAAGTAGAAGTACTGTTCCTCTGCTGGTATCTGACTGCAGTAGAAGTAGTGCAGGAAAAGTAAAAGTAGTTGTAGTAAAAGTAAAAAGTCATGTAACAATTTTAGACATCATTTTGAACAATTCTCATGTTTATTGCTGCAGTATTGATAATGTCAGTATTGTTTATCAGCGGTACGGCTTCAGTTCTCAGTGATGGTTGACATCCTGGTTGTGTTGACGTCTCTCGTGTCGTGTTTGCTGCCTTCAGGTGTTCGCGGTGCGTTCAGGCGGGGCCACGGGCGTCGTGGTCAAAGGCCCCGACGACAAGAACTCCGTCGCCTTCAGGTACCTGGAACCGCCCCGTTTTTTTTTTTAAACCTCAGTGAGGGACATTTGACGGTGTTTTAGGGCCACTGTACGGAGAAAAACTACAGGGGTCATGTTCAGAGAAGAAAACTTAGAATTTATAGGATTAAAATCGTAAATTTATGAGACAAAAACTTGATTATTCTCTGAGATTTAAGTGGTAATGTTACATGAAAAAAGTCACAAATTTATGAGAAAAAAACTCTGATTTTTTCAGATTATAGTCAACATTTATATTATTATTATAGTATTATTAGTATTATAGTCGAAATTCTGACATTAAAGTCATAAAATTTATCAGAAAAGAAATGAAAAGAAAAAATTCTGACATTATAAACTCACAAATTTCTGACTTTAAGAAATTGTGCTTTCTGAGTCCAGCTCCATAATGTTTTTCTCTCTGCAGTGGCACTAATACACTGTCATACCAACATACCAAGTCCTGCCTCACTTTTTTTTTGTTGAACAAGTGAAACGACTTTTTTCTTATTATTTTTATTTCCCTGTTTGATTTGGAAAGTAGATCCGGCAGGTTGCTTCTGCAGGAAACGTCCACGTAGTAGATGTTCTGCAGAGGGAATGGAGAAAATAGTTCTTTCACAATTATGGAAAAAAATAAATAAAATCATCGCCATGTGGATCCTCACCCCCCAACTCACACACACACACACCTTTCATACCAAAGTTATGACCTTGCTTAAGGATATTCGTTCTGTTAAAATCATTTTTCATAAAAACATGATTGATGATTTTTAAAAAATCTTTTTTAGCTCCAGACCCCTGTATGTTTTTATTTATTTGTTTTGTTTTTGATATGTACTTTGATTCTTTATCACAGTTCTTTATTGTGATATTATTTGTCCTCATTTATACTTTATATGAAACTTTTTTTATTTTTTCCTGCTACCATCTTGACCTGAACTCCCTGGCAGAAGAGAGATTGTAAACGGGACCTTCCTGCTGAAATAAAGGGTTAAAAAAAACAAAAACAAAACAAAAAGGGGCTGAAACGTGAATTTTTTTCCCTCTTTTGACTTCTCATGTTCGTCTCAGTCAGATCTTGTAGATTTTTGTCTTTTTTTCCCGCAGGATGGACGACAAAGGAGAGGTGAAGTGCATCAAATTCTCCATTGGAAATAAGATCCTGGCTGTGCAGAGAACCTCCAAGTCTGTGGTGAGTTCACTGAGACGCCGGCAGGGCCAACGCTAAAAACCTGCATCGTGCTGAAATTTATTTGAGCTAATTTTCTCCATCGAATGCAGCGTTTCCTTCACCGTCATGTCACTGATAAGAAATAAGCTCCAGCAGCTGGAGATCAGGAAACATCTCTCACTTTGACCAAATGATCCCAGAGTTTTTCTGTCCCAGGTTTGTTGGGGACAATGAACATAAGAAACTAGAAAGATAAACCAGTGATTAAAAAAATTAGAAGAAAATCTAACAAGAAAAACCGATGAAGGTTAAACACAACGCAGGCTTCATTGTTATTCTATTTTTTTATGTTTACTTGCTTGACAGAAATATCTCATCATCCCCTACTGTTAGACTTTAAAGCAAAAAATAAAGGTAAAATATATATTTTTTAAAATTGTTTTTATCTATGTATTTTTTTGTTTTTACATAGTTTGTTTTCATTGTTTTTATATATTTTTGTATGTATTTTGTCATTTTCATGTACTTTATTGTTCTATATCTGTTTTTTAACATGTTCTGTAAATCAGGGACAGTTCTCCGAAAAGAGCCTTCCCTGTTTAAATAAAGGTGATTATGATAATGATGATGATGATGATGATGATGATGATGAAATGCATAGAGGACTGATCCTTGCATTTGATGGCCGGTTTGATTCTTGTATTGCTGTTGATTATAAACTGAGGAGCTGGAGTTGCAGTATTTCTGCAGGGTTCATGATGAACGGGGCTGTTTTGTCGTTAACTCTGCGCTCTCCCCTCTCTGCAGGATTTCATCAACTTCATGCCCGACTACCCGCACACCGAGTTCAGCCAGGAGTGCAAGGTGTGCCGCTTTACCTTTCTTACTCAGTTTCCTCTGTGACCAGCCACAGTTTTCACAACAGGACGCTGAAATTTGACTTGAAGGTCAAGTGTATATGTATGTGTGTCTGAGAGAGAGAGGGAGAGAAGGTGTGTGTGTGTGTGTGTGTGTGTGTGTGTGTGTGTGTGTGTGTGTGTGTGTGTGTGTGTGTGTGTGTGTGTGTGTGTGTGTGTGAGAAGATTTTGTGGAAAGGTTTGGTCATGAATCAAAGGAACTGATTAAATGTACCAAAAGGGAGTGTGGCAGTGGAGTGGCTTATAACAAAAGGGGGCGTGGCAGTGGGAGTGGCCTATAACAAAGGGGGGTGTGGCAGTGGAGTGGCTTATAACAAAAGGGGGCGTAGCAGTGGGAGTGGCCTATAACAAAGGGTGGTGTGGCAGTGGAGTGGCTTATAACAAAAGGGGGTGTGGCAGTGGGAGTGGCCTATAACAAAGAGGGGTGTGGCAGTGGAGTGGCTTATAACAAAAGGGGGTGTGGCAGTGGGAGTGGCCTATAACAAAGGGGGGTGTGGCAGTGGAGTGGCTTATAACAAAAGGGGGTGTGGCAGTGGGAGTGGCCTATAACAACAGGGGGCGTGGCATTGGGAGTATAAATCAGGTGAAGGCCCTTGCTTAATATTTGCCAGCAGGGCTGTAATGTTTTGTCAAATGAATTTGCAGTGTGTTGTTTTGGAAGTCAGCTGTTTGTGTTTTGTTTTTCGCTCCCTGCAGACGAAGAACGCCAGCGTTCTGGGTTTCTGCTGGACCAACTGGAACGAGATCGTCTTCATCACCGACCAGGGAATCGAGTTTTACCAGGTAACCAGGCGGAGCGCCGGCCTGCTGCATGACCCGTACGGTGCAGCACAGCTCTGTCTCCATTTCTACTAGACTGAACATGGTCTCTCTCTCTCCCTGTCTGTCTGTCTCTCTGTCTGCCTGTCTGTCTGTCTCTCTGTCTGCATGTCTGTCTGCCTGTCTGTCTGTCTCCAGGTGTTTCCAGATAAGCGCAGTGTGAAGCTGCTGAAGAGTCAGAGCATCAATGTGAACTGGTATCAGTACTGTCCAGAGACGGCTGTCATCCTGCTGTCCACCACCGTGCAGGGCAACGTGCTGCAGCCCTTCGCCTTCAGGGTCAGACAAACCACACCCACAAACCACACCCACAAACAACACCCACAAACCACACAAACAAACCACACCAACAAACCACACCAACAAACCACACCCACAAACCACACCCACAAACAACACAAACAAACAACACAAACAAACCACACCCATAAACCACACCAACAAACCACACCAACAAACAACACAAACAAACCACACCAACAAACAACACAAACAAACAACACCCACAAACCACACAAACAAACAACACCAGGTAAGTTATATCAATCTGCTTCACCTGCACGGAGGAAAGAGGTGAGTCTAGGCAGCCGTAATTTTTGTTGACCGCATTTTCGCATTTTCAGCTTTGTTCATGATCTACTTTGATACACGTTCGCCGTTAAGTGTACACATTCAGCATCATCTGAGCGTGTAAAGCCGCTGTCGTGGCTGATTGTTATTAACATCCATAAAACTTCTCTGGACTCAGTGGGCTTCCTTGGACAAGCAGCAGTGCGTCATACAAATATACAGGACCTATTCTCTGCCTCACAGGCGACTTTTTTTGAGGTACAGAAAGCCGCAACATTTTGTCAACAAAAAAGGCATCAGTTAGCCTAATAAAAGCATTCGCTTGCAGTGCAAAGGAATCTGCAGGACGCCAGCGCAGCAATCCCGACACAAAGTAAGACAAAGCGCCACATCATACATATGTCATGGAGGACAGGTAAGCTCACCTGTTCATGTAGTGTGTGGAGAATGAATCCGGATTGCATCAACGTTGAGGTACCTCCGCTTGGAGAAGTCGAATAAGTGAATGCTGGTCAGATACGCGATGTCTGTGCGCTATGTTTGCTCTGCGCTCTGAATGCCCGTCTGCATTTTAATGCTGATATGCGAAGCTTTTCTTGATGTTACGTGGAGGAATGCTGATGCTGCCTTGTTGAAATGAAATGTGATTTGTTGTGCATTGTGGATGGATTTAAATGTCACGGTTCATTGAAAACTGAATGAAAAGCTACAAAATGAGTCAAACAAACGGCACAATGTCGGGCTCTGACATGGAGTTTGTGAAACAAAGGGAGAGGAAACTCACTGAAAAGGGTTTGCTGAATAAAATTGAAAAACTGCAAAATGAACGCAAACCTGTTGTTGATAAAATCAAAGGTTTAATACCAAAAATGAAGGAGCTCATGAAACAAAGAGAAAATGTGTCTGATGTGAAACAATGTTTGGGGGATTTAAACACACTATGGGAAAATGCCACAACCTCACACAATGAGCTGTTGCCTTTATTCCCTGAGGATGAACAGAACAAGCAAAAGGAATGGTTTTCAAGCATTAAGAAGTACAGCAATATATTTCAAATGGACACTCAAAAATGGATTGTTGAAACTGGACAAAAAATCTCTCAGGAGCAACAGGATTCAGCAGAAATCCTACTTCACGAAATAAATGATGAATCAAGTCAAATTGTGGATGACATCAGTCCTAATGATAGCGCTTCAAAGGTTGGAAATGATAAAGCATCATGGTGCTCTTCAACTTCTGCACGTTTAAAGGCTGAAGCTGAGCTGGCAGCCTAAACCATGAGGCAGACATTATTAAAGGAAAAGCATGCTTTGGAAGAAGAGGAACAACGCCTGCGCAAAAGGCGAGAAGAGCTCCAACTGAACACTGAGATTGCTGAAAAAATGGCAAAACTTGAAGTTCTCAAAATTCAAAGCACAACAAGTGTAAGGCGGACATCAAAGGTCTCGGATGGAATGAAATCATATTTTGAAAAGGCACAATCTCAGAAGTTACTTGATGTTCACGCAGAAGAATTCATTCAAACTGAAACAAACACAAACCCAAATATAACCTCTTTTGAACAAAACCACATGCAATTTCATGTGAACCCCTCATTCAGCACACATGAACCATACAATGGACAACTAGAAGGTAACACAGTGGCAATGGAAAGCAAAGATGAAGTTCTTGGCATCATGAGGAAACAAAATGAAATCACAACGTTGCTAATACAACAGCAAAACCTCTCAGCTCTACCTAAGAGAGAGATACCAATCTATGACGGTGATCCATTGAAATATCACACGCTCATCAGAGCCTTTGAGAATGGAGTTGAGAGGAACACAATTAACAGCTGTGATCGTTTTTGGAACAGCACACAAAGGGTCATGCTAAGGAGCTTGTGAGAAGCTGTCAACATATACATCCAGACCGAGGATATCCAAAAGCCAAAACTTTATTAAAGGAGCAATTTGGCTCTGCTTACATGGATAAAGCCCTCTCATGGCCTCCAATTAAAGCAGAGGATGTGAGGGTTCTGCAGGACTACAGTCTCTTCCTTAGAGGCTGCTGTAACGCTATAGGGGATGTGCAGTATCTTTCAGACATGGATACGCCCTCCAACATGTTGAGCATCATTAAAAAGCTGCCTTACAAACTCAGAGACAAATCGAGGAACCGTGCCTGTGAGCTACAGGAACAACATAACCGGAGAGCTAAGTTCACAGATATTGCTAACTTCATTGAAAGGCAAGTGAAAATTTTGACTAATTCTGTGTTTGGCAATATACAAGACTCTCTATCAAACAAATAAAGGAACAAACAAACCCAAGTCACAGCTTCGTCCTGGACACAAAGGGAGCAGCTTTGCTACCACTGTAGGCCCTGTGGAGAACAAATATCAGCCTGCAAGGAAAGAAAAGGAAATCAAACAAATGGGAAGGCAAGTATGCATCTGCTGTGGAGGAGGACACATGTTAGATGTATGTGTGCAGATGGGAAAAATGGCTCATGAGAAGAAGATAGGCTAAATGGCATCTGTTGTGGATGTTTGTCCACAGGGCACATCACTAAAGATTGCCTAAAAAGGATTTTCTGCTCAAAGTGTAGCCTTAAACATCCCACTGTACTTCATAAGGAACCCATTAAATTTTCTGAGCAGATGGAGAGGAGCCCAGAGCTGCATGTCGACAACACACTGGTGTCAAGTGGTCTTACTGGGGCTGGAGATCTGGACTGCAAGCTGGCCATTGTTCCGGTCCAGGTTAATTCCAACAAAGGAACCAAAACTGTCATCACCTACGCTTTCTTGGACCAGGTAAGTACTGCGGTGTTTTGCACTGAGGGCTTAATGCACAAGCTCCACCTCACGGGGAGAAAGGGACGTATTCTCCTTAGAACCATGAGCCAGGAGAGAGTCGTAGGCAATAACATTGTGTCAGGACTGGAGGTTGCAGCACTGGAGGGGGACAATTTTCTTGAGCTTCCAAGAGCTTAAACGCAAGAGTCCATGCCTGTGAACAAAGGAAATATTCGTACTGAAAAGGATATTGAACAATGGCCACTTCTGAAACACATTCACCTACCTCAGGTTGATGCAGAAATTGAGCTACTTATAGGAACCTATGCTACTAAAGCACTGGAACCTCTGGAAGTGGTGTGTAGCGTGAATGATGGACCATATGTGATCCAAACCATGCTGGGCTGGACTGTCAATGGTCCACTGACAGGAAGCAGTGGAGAGACTGTTAACTGGGAGCATCCTCAAATAACTCAACAGAGTTTCAGTCGTGAACCTGGATGACCTCTGGCAGCAACAATTTAAGAATGACTTCCCTGAAAGCAGTATTGAGGAGCAGCAAGGAATGTCAAGGGAGGATCAAAGGTTCTTGGAGTTTGTCAACAACTCAGTGAAACAGGTGGAGGGGCATTACCAGATTGCGTTGCCTTTAAGAAACAGTGATGTCAGCATGCCAAACAACAAGAGAGTGGTTGAACAGCGCCTATGTTATTTGAGGAAGAGGTTTCAGAAGGACTCAGCATTTCATACTGAGTATAATATCTTTATAAATGACCTTCTGGCTAAAGGCTACGCTGAGAAAGTGCCTGAAAAGGAGCTGGACCGTGTTGATGGTAAAGTATGGTACATACCACACCACGAAGTCTACCATCCCACTAAAAGAAAGATCAGGGTTGTGTTTGACTGTGGAGCAAGATATCAAGGAACATCACTAAATACTCAGTTTCTACAGGGCCCTGATCTTACCAGTTCTCTGATTGGAGTGGTGACTCGATTCAGGAAGGAACCAGTTGTCATCATGGCTGACAATGAATCAATGTTTCACCAGGTCCAAGTCCTTCCTGATGACAGAGACCTCTTCAGGTTCATCTGGTGGCCAAAGGGAGATACACGGCAACCACCCGCTGAGTATAGGATGAAGATGCACTTGTTTGGAGCGACGTCATCTCCCAGTTGTGCTAACGTCTCCCTCAGAAAGTGTGCAGAGGACCATGGGCATTGCTACAGTAAGGAGACAGTGCATAAACTGCTGCACTGTTTTTATGTGGATCACTGCCTCGTGTCGGTGGCCACGGAGAGGGAAGCAGTGATGCTTTACAGGAACCTGGTGTCTTTGTGTTCCAAGGGTGGATTTTCTCTCACAAAGTGGTTGAGTAACAGGACTGGAGTGCTGGAAGTCATCCCAGAGAATAGCAGAGCAAAAGGTATTGAAGGATTAGATGTGGAGCTGGATTCACTATCTGTGGAGAGAGTGCTGGGTGTGGAATTATTAAATCATTAAATCAGACTCCTTCAAGTTCAGAATAGTACGTAAGGACAGACCACTTACCAGAAGAGGAATCCTCTCGACTGTCGATTCCATTTATGATCCCCTTGGAATGTTGAGCCCTGTTGTTTTAACAGCGAAAATGATCCTGACAGACCTGTGCAGGAGAGGGATAGGCTGGGATGATACTGTACCTGAGTCAGTCTCTAAAGAGTGGTTGGGGTGGCTGCAGCAGCTGCATCTGTTGGAAAGATTTGAGGTCAGCAGATGTATGAAGCCACCACGCTACAACTATGGCCAGCCGTGTTGATACGCAGTGGAGGAAAGAGTTACAGATGGATATTCTGGATGGACAGCACATCGGTGCTGAAATACATTAGGAATGAGACTTCACATTTCAGGGTATTTGTTGTGAACCGGGTCTCACGAATCTCCCAGGTTTCCTGTCCCACTCAATGGAGGTATGTGGACACCAGCAGCAATCCTGCAGACATAGCTTCCAGAGGCGTGAAAGTTGAGGTATTGTTGCTGATGCTTCATGGGTGTCAGGGCCTCACTTTCTTCTGCATCCTGGGAGTGAATGGCCTGTTGCCCGGGATGATAGCTATCACCTTTCACTTGGTGACCCTGAAGTCGAAGGAGTGGTTGCAGTGAATGTTGTGCAGGCCGGAGAAGAACCTGTAACTCACCTCATTGAGTACTTTTCCTCCTGGATAAGGCTAAAGAAATCAGTGGCGTGGCTCTTAAGGATTAAGAGCTGGCTCATGTCCTATGTAAAGAAAAGAAGACAGTTACATCAAACCTTTGCACAGTTTGACATCAGCAAGGAACAACAGGCGTCATCTGTGGAACAGGAAATGAAAGAGTTTAAGAGGACAGTGGTGCACAGGAGCCTCACTGTGAAAGACCTGGAACAAGCTGAGTTAGCTATCATCAAGAGCTAACCAGTCTGGCAAAGGGGCAGCTAGTTAAAAGGTCCAGTCACCTCCATGAGCTCTGCCCACAGCTGCAAGATGGAGTCCTGAGAGTTGGTGGAAGGCTCAGTAGATTGTCTATGCCTGTGGAAGGGAAACATCCTATTATCCTGACAAAAGACCTCCACATCTCAGAGCTCTTACTTGGACATGTACATCAGGAAGTGGGACATTGTGGCCATAACCATATGCTGTCTAAGCTGAGAGAGAGATACTGGATAGCTGGTGTGAGCTCAGCCATCAGGAGGGTGTTATCCAAGTGTATCACATGCCATCGCCTGAATGCTCTGCCAGTTCACCAGCAGATGGCGGATTTGCCACCTGAAAGAGTCATCCCAGACGAACCACCATTCACCCGAATGCGGGTTGACTGCTTTTGGCCCGTATGAGGTTAAGAGTAGAAGGAGCATGGTAAAGAGGTACGGTGTTCTATTTACTTGTCTCGCCATTAGAGCGATACACATTGAGGTTGCATCATTGTTGGACACCGACTCCTTTATTAATGCACTCAGGCGTTTCATCACCAGGAGAAGACAAGTGTGGGAGCCACATTCTGACAATGGAACGAACTTTGTAGGAGCAGAGCGGGAGCTGAAGAAAGCCATGGAACAGTGGAGTCAGGTGCCGATCCATGATGTCATGGTGCAAAGGGGAATACAATGGAGCTTTAACCCACCTGCTGGCTCGCATCATGGGGGAGGTTGGGAACGGTTGATCCGGTCTGTGCGAAAGGGTCTCAGTTCAACTTTGAGGGTTCAAAGCTTGGATGAGGAAAGCCTTTACACAGTGTTTTGTGAGACTGAAGCCATAATAAACAGCAGACCAATCACCAAAGCCTCCTCAGATCCAAATGATCTGGAAGCATTAACGCCCAACCACCTGCTACTGTTGAAGACCTCACCAACATTGCCACCAGGGGTGTTCCAACCCACAGATGTTTATGCATGTAGGAGGTGGAAACAGGCCCAATACATGTCTGATCTGTTTTGGAGGAGATGGATAAAGGAGCACCTCCCTCTACTGCAGGAGCGTCAGAGATGGACAGGAGTGAAGAGGAACCTTGTTGTGGGAGATCTGGTCATCATAATGGACAGCACAGCACCTCGAAATTCCTGGCCTGCGGGACGTGTGATACAGACCTTCCTGGACTGAAGAGGATTAGTTTGTCAGGTGCAAATTAGAGCCAGGAGCAGCTGCCTTGATCGGCCCATCACAAAGCTTTGCCTGCTGCAGGAAGCTGAAGCCATTTGAGGTCATTCCAGCTTCAGTTGTAATTTTTTTGGGGTTAGGGTTAGGGTTTTTTTGTTTGTTTGTTTGTTTGTTTGTTTTTGGGACAGTTACTAGACTCTTTTCACTGGACTGTGACTGTTTGACTTTGACCAGTGAGACTATGGACTGTGAGTCATATGATTCAAGAAGAAAGAAGATTCATCGTCTGGATTAACTGATGGACATTCATTTTTTGGACTTTATTGTTGAGTCTTCAGTGGGCTCCCTTGGACAAGCAGCAGCGCATCATACAAATATACAGGATTTATTCTCTGTCTCACAAGCGACTTTTTTTGAGGTACAGAAAGCCGCAACACCAAAAAACCAAACCAACGAACCACACCAACACCACCAACGAACCACACACATAAACCAAACCATCGAACCACACCAACAACACCAACAAACCACACACATAAACCAAACCATCGAACCACACCAACAACACCAACAAACCACACCAATATACCACACAAACAAAACCAACAAACCACACCAACCAACAACACAAATAAACCACACCAGCAACACCAACAAACCACACAAATAAACCACACCAACGAACCACACCAGCAAACCACACCAACAAACCACACTAACCACCACAACAACAAACCACACCAACAAACCACACTAACGAACCACAACAACGAACCACACGAACAAACCACACCAACGAACCACACCAACAAACCACACAAACGAACCACACTAACAACACCAATGAACCACACAAATAAACTACACCAACAAACCACACCAACGAACCACACAAATAAACCATACCAACACCAACGAACAGCACAAATAAAAAACACCAACACCAACAAACCACACCACCGAACCACACAAATAAAAAACACCAACAACACAAGCGAACCACACAAATAAACCACACCAACAACACCAACAAGCCACGCCACCAAATCACACCAAAGAACCACACCAATAAACCACACCAACAAACAACACAAACCACACAAATAAACCACACCAACGAACCACACAAATAAACCACACCAACGAAACACATCAACAAACCACAGAAACGAACCACACTAACAACACCAATGAACCACACAAATCAACAACACCAATTCATTCATTCATCTTCTAAACCGCTTATCCTCACTAGGGTCGTGGGAGGGTGCTGGCAGTGAAACACCCTGGACAGGTTGCCAGTCCTCAACAACACCAATGAACCACACAAATAAACCACATCAACGAATCACACAAATAAACCACACCAACAACACCAACGAACCACACAAATCAACCAGACCAACGAACCACACCAACAACACCAACGAACCACACAAATAAACCAGACCAACAAACCACACTAACAAACCACAGCAACAAACAACAGAAATAAAACACACTAACAAACCACACCAACAAACCACACCAACGAACCACACAAATAAACCACAGCAACCATACCAACGCACCACACAAATAAACTACACCAACGAACCACACCAATAAACAACACAAATAAACCACACAAACCACACCAAAGAACCACACCAACAAACCAGACCAACGAACCACATCAACAACACCAACGAACCACACAAATAAACCACACCAACGAACCACAACAACGAACCACAACAACAAACCACAACAACGAACCACAACAACGAACCACACCAACAAACCACACCAACGGACAACAGAAATAAACCACACCAAAAAACCACACGGCGCGATGGCTCCGTGCTGTGGTGCAGCAGCTCTTTGCTCTTCAGTCAGTGTTATACTTTACGTGATACAAGCGACGTAGGCAGCGTCGGGAGAGGAAGCAGAAGTGGGTGTACCGGTCAGGCCTGCTAGCCCAGCTAAGGAAACTTCCTCACAGACCTCCATTACCGAGCCTCTTCCTCACCAACGCCAGATCCATCGTGCACAAAATGGACAAGCTGGAAGTCAGCATTGCAGCCAACAACTACATCAGGGATTGCAACAGGAAAACCAGACTTTGCCCAAAAACTGTCAAAGTCTGGCCAGAATCTGCCCTTGTCCAGCTGCAGGATTGTTTTCAACACACTAAATGGGACTTATTCTCACAGAATGGCCTGGATGGCCACACAGCACGAACCACACCAACAACACCAACGAACCACACAAATAAACCACACCAATAAACCAGACCAACAAACAACACAAATAAACCACACCAACAAACCACACCAACGAACCACATCAACAAACAACACCAATGAACTACACAAACAAACCACACCAATGAACCACACCAACAAACAAGACCAACGAACTACAGAAACAAACCACACCAACAAACCACACCAACGAACCACACCAACAAACCACACAAACTACACCAACGAACCACTCCAACGAACCACACCAACGAACCACACCAACAAACAACACCAATGAACTACACCAACAAACAACACCAACGAACTACAGAAACAAACCACACCAACAAACCACACCAATGAACCACACCAACAAACAACACTAACGAACTACAGAAACCAACCACACCAACCAACCACACCAACCAACCACACCAACAAACACCAATGAACTACACCAACGAACCACACCAACAAACCACACCAACGAACCACACAAACAAACCACACCAACGAACCACACCAACAAACAAGACCAACGAACTACAGAAACAAACCACACCAACAAACCACACCAACAAACCACACCAACAAACCACACAAACCACACCAACAAACCACACAAACTACACCAACGAACCACACAAACGAACCACACCAACGAACCACACAAACAAACCACACAAACAAACCACACCAACAAACCACACCAACGAACCACACCAACAAACAACACCAATGAACCACACCAACGAACCACACCAACGAACCACACCAACGAACCACACAAACAAACCACACCAATGAACTACACAAACGAACCACACCAACAAACAACACCAACGAACTACAGAAACAAACCACACCAACAAACCACACCAACAAACACCAATGAACTACACAAACAAACCACACCAACGAACCACACCAACAAACAACACCAATGAACTACACAAACAAACCACACCAACGAACCACACCAACGAACCACACCAACAAACCACACCAACAAACAATACCAACGAACTACAGAAACAAACCACACCAACGAACCACACCAACAAACACCAATGAACTACACAAACAAACCACACCAACGAACCACACCAACAAACAACACCAACGAACTACACAAACAAACCACACCAACGAACAGCACAAATAAACCACACCAACCACACCAACAATTCAATTCAATTCATTTATTTGTATAGCCCAGAATCACAAATTACAAATTTGTCCCAAAGGGCTTTACAGAAAAATACAACATCCTCTGTCCTTAGACCCTCACATCGGATGAGGAACAACTCCCTAAAAAACCCCTTTAACAGGGAGAAAAATAGGAAGAAACCTCAGGGGAGCAACAGAGGAGGGATCCCTCCCCAGGATGGACAGACGTGCAATAGATGTTGTAAACACAGAAAACAAACAACAAAGGATATGTGGATAGATAGGTGGCGGATGAGGGATGGTGACGCCAAGGGAAGCCGGATGCACCAGAGCAGCCAGGGACCCGGGCCGCACAGCCACCTACACCATGAAGACCTGGATCTAAAATAGACAGCGCACGCACTCGGACAAACACACATCAACCATTCACACACACTCACACAGAGACAAAGGTGGAACGTTAATTATCTGCAATAATCTCGTCGGCAGGTGAGTGCTTGTGTTACTTCATTGAGACAGAGAAACCAACCAACCACCAACGAACCACACAAATAAAAAACACCAACAACACCAGCAAACCACACAAATGAACCACACCAACAAACCACACAAATGAACCACACCAACAAACCACACAAATAAAGCACACCAACGAAACACACCAACACCAACAAACCACACAAATAAACCACACCGAGAAACCACACAAATAAACTACACCAGCAACAAAAACAAACCACGCCAATAAACCACCCCAACAAACCATACTAACAAACCACACCAATGAACCACACAAATAAACCACACCAAGAACACAAACATTCCACACCAATAAACCACCCCAACAAACCACACCAACAAACCACAAGAACAAACAATGCAAACCACACCAATGAACCACACCAACAAACCACACAGATAAACCACACCAGCAACAAAAACAAACCACGCCAATAAACCACCCTAACAAACCATACTAACAAACAACACAAACCACACCAATGAACTACACCAATGAACTCCACCAACGAACCACACCAAGAACACCAACGAACCACACAAATAAACCAAACCAACGAACCACACGAATAAACCACACCAAGGAACCACACCAACAACACCAACGAACCACACCAACAAACAACACCAACAAACAACACAAAATAAACCACACCAACAAACCACACCAATAAACCACCCCAACAAACCATACTAACAAACCACACCAATCAACCACACCAACAAACCACACCAACACCACCAACGAACCACACAAATAAACCACACCAAGAACACCAACGAACCACACAAATAAACGACACCAACCACACCAACAACCACACAAATGAACCAAACCAACGAACCACACAAATAAACCACACCAACCACACCAACAAACCACACAAATGAACCACACCAAGAACACCAACGAACCACACAAATAAACGACACCAACCACACCAACAACCACACAAATGAACCAAACCAACGAACCACACAAATAAACCACACCAAGAACACCAACGAACCACACAAATGAACGACACCAACCACACCAACAACCACACAAATGAACCAAACCAACGAACCACACAAATAAACCACACCAACAATCCACACCAACAACAACGAACCACACAAATAAACCACACCAACGAACCACACAAATAAACCACTCCAAAGAACCACACCAACGAACCACACTAACAACTCCAATGAACCACACAAATAAACCACACCAACGAACCACATAAATAAACCACACCAATGAAACACACAAATAAACCACACCAACGAACCACACAAATAAAGCACACCAACGAAACACACCAACAACACCAACAAACCACACAAATAAACCACACCAAGGAACCACACAAATAAACCACACCAGCAACAAAAACAAACCACGCCAATAAACCACCCCAACAAACCATACTAACAAACCACACCAATGAACCACACCAACGAACCACACAAATAAACCACACCAAGAACACAAACATTCCACACCAATAAACCACCCCAACAAACCACACCAACAAAACCACAAGAACAAAGAACACAAACGCAAACCACACCAACGAACCACACAGATAAACCACACCAGCAACAAAAACAAACCACGCCAATAATCCACCCTAACAAACCATACTAACAAACCACACCAATGAACTACACCAATGAACTACACCAACGAACCACACCAACAACACCAACGACCCACACAAATAAACCACACCAACGAACCACACAAATAAACGACAACAACCACACAAATAAACCAAACCAACGAACCACACGAATAAACCACACCAATGAACCACACCCACACCACCAACAAACCACACAAATAAACCACACCAACAAACCACACCAAAGAACCACACCAACAAACCAAACCAAGGAACCACACGAATAAACCACACCAACGAACCACACCAACAAACCACACCAACGAACAACACAAATAAACCACACCAACAAACCACACCAAAGAACCACACCAACAAACCACGCGAACAAACCACGCGAACAAACCACACCAACAAACAACACCAACGAACCACACTAACAACTCCAATGAACCACACAAATAAACCACTCCAACGAACCATACTAACAAACCACACCAATCAACTACACCAAAGAACCACACCAACACCACCAATGAACCACACAAATAAAGCACACCAACGAAACACACCAGCAACAAAAACAAACCACGCCAATAAACCACCCCAACAAACCATACTAACAAACCACACTAATGAACTACACCAACGAACCACACCAACACCACCAACGAACCACACAAATAAACCACACCAAGAACACCAACGAATCACACAAATAAACGACACCAACCACACCAACAACCACACAAATAAACCAAACCAACGAGCCACACAATTAAACCAGACCAACGAACCACACCAACAACAACGAACCACACAAATAAACCACACCAACGAACCACACAAATGAACCACATCAACAACACAACCATTCCACACCAATAAACCACCCCAACAAACCACACCAACAAACCACACAAATAAACCACAACAGCAACAAAAACAAACCACGCCAATAAACCACCCTAACAAACCATACTAACAAACAACACAAACCACACCAATGAACTACACCAACAAACCACAAGAACAAACAACACAAACCACACCAACGAACCACACCAACAACACCAACAAACCACACAAATAAACCACACCAAAAAAACACACAAATAAAGCACACCAACGAAACACACCAGCAACAAAAACAAGCCACGCCAATAAACCACCCCAACAAACCTAATGAACCACACCAACACCACCAACGAACCACACAAATAAACCACACCAAGAACACCAACGAACCACACAAATAAACCAGACCAACAAACCACACAAGTGAACCACACCAACCACACCAATGAACCACACAAATAAACCACACCAACAAACCACACAAATAAATCACACCAACGAACCATACAAGTAAACCACACCAACCACACCAATGAACCACACAAATAAACCACACCAACGAACCACATCAACAACACCAACGAACCACACAAATAAACCACACCAACCACACAAACAAACCACGCCAAGAAACCACACCAACAAAAAACACAAACAACACCAACAAACCACACCAACCAACAAACACAAATAAACCACACTAACAAACCACACAAAGCACACCAATAAACCACACCAAAAAACACCAACATCACCAACAAACCACACCAACAAACACCAACTAACAACACAAACACCAACAACATGAACACCAACAACAACAAACAACAAACCAACCAACAAACAACACCAACACCAACAAACAACACAAAAAAAACACAAAAAAACAAACCACACCAAGAAACCACACCAATAAACAAGACCAGCAACGCCAACAGACAACACAAAAAGAAACACAAATAACAAACCACACCATCAAATCACACAACCAAACCACACCACCAAACCAAACCACACCAGCAAACAACACAACCAGACCACACCAACAAGCACAACCAGACCACACCAACAAACCACAAAGACAACACCAACAAACAAGACCAACAACACCAACAAACAACACAAAAAACAAACCACACCAACAAACTACACAGACAAACCACACCAACACCAACAAACCACACCCCTAAACTACACCAACAATAACACCAACAAACCAATAAACCACACCAACAAACAACAACACCTATCGACCAATAAATCGACCGGTCGACTAACAGACTACAGCCCTACAAACAACACAAACAACAACATGGCAGCAGGCTCTTGGTGTTCTGTCTCACTGCTGACTGTGGTTTTGTTATCCGGGACAGAGCTGCACTGACCCTGCACTGATTTCTGAACAGCTAGCGATGAATAAATAAAAAAAAAAGTACGCTAAGTTATTAAAGTGAGAATGTAGGCAAGGTAGAGAAAGTAAACATAATATCTAATCAAAACCATAAACAATGTTTTGTGAGATCTTTTTTCTGACTCAAGTGTGTTAAATGTTTTGTTTGTCTTCCAGAGCGGGACCATGTCTAAGATGTCCAAGTTTGAGATCGAGCTGCCGGTTGTCCCCAAACCCGCCAAACTCAGCCTGTCCGAGAGGGACATCGCCATGGCAACCATGTAAGTCCCGGGTCTGACTGAAGGCCAGTTTGCTGCTCGCTGTCAAATCACAGCACTCAGGACTAGGGTAGGGCACCGAAACGCGGTGCCAATAGGGCACCGGTTCCGACGTAAACAGTAGTAACGAGACCGAATAAGAACGAAAATTTCAGTGCCTCATTTCAGTGCCGGCCACTACTGTGCCGGCATCAACTTGCAGTTGTTGAACGTGACATCAGCGCCGCTACTCAGCACACTTGTTTATCAGAACTGATAGTGAGAGGATAAATAAAGATGCCGAAGGCAAAACGCTTCAAGGTTTTGGCTACATTTCACGTCTAAGGAGGATGCAGACTCTGCGACATGCAACAGACGCCTTAAAGCAATGTCATGCAAGGGAGGGAACATGTCAAATTTAATGAAACCGGTTCGAGAACCGTTTAAGCACCGGAACCGTTTAAAAAATACCGACTAGGCACCGGTATCGGATAAAACCCAACTGATACCCTAACCCTACTGCAGAGACCCTGTTTTAGATTTGGATGGTGAGGTGGAAAATAAGTCAAATAAGCTGTTGTTCTTTGTGTTGCTTGCTGCTGTAGCCTGCCAGTCTTTTCATGAATCATGATTATGCTGGTGTTACTCCTGGCCTCTTGAACTTTGTTTCTGATATTTAATATCGTTAAAAAACATGGTTTTTAAAAATTCTTTTCATGTCTTTATTTTTCACACCAAATTAAATATAAGAGTATCGATAAGGGTATCGATAAGTACCGGCACCGATAAGCGGTATCGGTATCGATACCGTGAAAATCCTAACGATATACATCCCCACTCAGGACGGAGCGGACCTGTTGTAAAATGGTGTGTGTGTGCAGACTGGGGCCTAAACAGTCTTGGAGCTGCATCAGTTGGCTTTGACTGGAAAGCTGAGACTCTTGTGGATTCAATGAGCCACATTTGATTGCTGTGTGATGATGTTGGCCCCCATAGCAGCCATTTCACTGCAGGCAGAGACTTTTGTCCAACTGGACGTCGCTGGAGAAAATGACCTCTAGTGACCTCTAGGAGAATCACAGCCTCATCTGACTTTACAGATTGACGTATCGACAGGTGGAATCGGCAGCTGAGTGTGAGTGAGTATGGAATCGGGAGATAAACATTATTTTTCTGTTTGTGTCTCTGCAGTTACGGTCAGCTGTATGTGATGTACCTGAAGCATCACTCCAGGACGGCCAACAGTCCCAGTGCTGAGGTGGTGCTCTACCACCTACCCAGGTACACACACACACACACACATTTTCTTTTTTATTATTATCCTAGACTCATTAGACGCATTCACAGTTTGCAGAGAAAACAATATTTACAATGTGTGTGTGTGTGTGTGTGTGTATGTGTGTGTCAGGGAGGGAGCCTGTAAGAAGAGCCACGTCCTGAAGCTGAACACGACGGGGAAGTTCGCCCTCAACATCGTCGACAACCTGGTGGTGGTGCATCACCAGAGCTCCCAGGTGTGTGTGTGTGTGTGTGTGTGACGAATCCATATTATTTAATGTTGTGTACGCGTGTATCTCTGAGGCACAATGTATTTATAATCTGTGTGTGTGTGTGTGTGTGTGTGTGTGTGTGTGTGTGTGTGTGTCAGACCTCTCTGATCTTCGACATCCGGCTGAGGGAGCCGGACTGCGCCGTCAACACACACCAGCCTGTCCTGCCTGCTCGGTCCATACACCCCTACAGGATCCCACTGTCAGGTACACACACACACACACACACACACACACACAGCATAATCTCTGAAAACTGGTCTTAATAAATATTACACAGTGTATAATATCCACTAACAGTCACATTTCTCTGTGTGTGTGTCAGGTCCGACAGTGGTTCCCTCTCAGCCCGCGGTGCCCTGTCAGCTCTGTATCCTCTTACTGTCTCTTTAGATCCACTTCACTTACACACTCATACAAAATACTTAAAAAACAACAACAACAAAAAATCCCAGTGATTTGAAATGTTTATCACTTTTCCTCCACATTTTCCACATCAACAAACCGTTTATCAGCTCCACATTTCACATCAGAGTTAAACTGTGAGTTTGTGGTTGAAGCAGCCGCCTTATAATGTTCTGCTTCTGCGGCGAGCAAAGTCAGAAACCACACAGCTGATGATTGGCTGTGGAAAGCAAAATGTTTCCCCGGAGCCTCACCTGTTCACCTGTTCACCTGTTCACCTGTTCACTTGTTCACCTGTTGCTCCTCAGCAGAGAGTTTTGTTTGTTTGGTGAAAGACCTTGACTGTCGCTCCAGACTCTTCATCCTGGAGCGTCTTCCAGCCCGACATCATCATCAGCGCCAGCGAGGGTATGAACACACACTCTCTCTCTCTCACTCACACACACACACACACACACACACACCAGTGAAAACCATCTGTGGTTTCATTGGGAACCGTTTCCTCCCAAAGAAAACTGTTTCGGTTTTGGGTGAACTGCCCCTTTAATATCCCGTCTCATGAGCAGGGCTGTCAAAGTTTAGGGCGTCTGATGAATTTGAGGACCCCAAAGGCTCATTTATGCTCAGCCTTCACAGACCATCGTTCTCCTGCGGTGATGTGTTTAATGACCTCACAGACCACCATCCGCCTGCGGTGATGTGTTTAATGACCTCACAGACCACCGTCCTCCTGCGGTGATGTGTTTAATGACCTCACAGACCGCCGTCCTCCTGCGGTGATGTGTTTAATGACCTCACAGACCGCCGTCCTCCTGCGGTGATGTGTTTAATGACCTCACAGACCGCCGTCCTCCTGCGGTGATGTGTTTAATGACCTCACAGACCGCCGTCCTCCTGCGGTGATGTGTTTAATGACCTCACAGACCGCCGCCGTCCTCCTGCGGTGATGTGTTTAATGACCTCACAGACCGCCGTCCTCCTGCGGTGATGTGTTTAATGACCTCACAGACCGCCGCCGTCCTCCTGCGGTGATGTGTTTAATGACCTCACAGACCGCCGTCCTCCTGCGGTGACGCGTTTAATGACCTCACAGACCATCGTTCTCCTGCGGTGATGCGTTTAATGACCTCACAGACTGCCGTCTTCTTGCGGTGATGCGTTTAATGACCTCACAGACCATCGTTCTCCTGTGGTGATGCGTTTAATGACCTCACAGACCACTGTCCTCCTGTGGTGATGCGTTTAATGACCTCACAGACCACCGCCGTCCTCATGCGGTGATGTGTTTAAGGACCTCACAGAGCGCCGTCCTCATGCGGTGATGTGTTTAAGGACATCACAGAGCGCCGTCCTCATGCGGTGATGCGTTTAATGACTTCACAGACTTCCGTCGTCCTGTGGTGATGTGTTTAATGACCCCACAGACAACCGCCGTCTAGCACTCTGCCTTCTCTTCTGCCTCTTTGTAGCAGCTCCATTATT
>NC_043999.1:2256127-2278627 GCF_902150065.1 Myripristis murdjan | reverse complement strand
TTACAAGCGCATTAAAAAACAAAATAACACATCCATATAATAAGAAAATCATTTAAAACAAATACAATCAGAAACACAGTGTTCTGAGATTAAAGTCTTAAACTGTGCAAGAGAGGGGAGTGCTTGCATCCTCAGAGTGTGCTGGAGGGTGTTCCGCGAGTTTGGAGCATTATGGGAGAACGCAGTTTTACCAAGTTCGGTACGAGCTCGGGGAACTTTTAGGAGTAATATGTCAAATGAACGGGTCATGTAAGTGCCAGAATTCCACGCTAAAAGGTTTGTGATGTATGATGGTAGTCTACCGAGAAGGGCTTTAATGAACAGACGTGGAAAAAACGGCAGCAGCGGCACAAATCAGCCAGAAAGACGGTCAGAGACGTCCAAAGTGTGGAGATATTTTAAAGAGAAGCCAGATGACTTGGTCGTCTGCAGCCTTCGCAAAGCGGAGACGCCACCTCAGCAGCACCACGGTGATGAACGAGCACCCGGTGTGCTGCTGGAGGACGACAGGAAGCAAAGAGCTGGACAATCCTAAGTCTGACTCACTAATTACCAACTAATGTGAATTTACAGTAACACGGCAGCATGAATGAGTTAAAGCAACACAAGGTCACTTTGACCGCACCCCGCTGCTTTGAGAGACGAAACTTAACAATGCACGTCAATACGTCGCACATAACAGCAATTTTAGTTTTAATTTTAATTTTAGTCAACCAAAAAAAATCGCAAGATTACTTGAAAAATTAATCGTTTGACTAATCGACTAATCGTAAAAATAGCTGATAGATTAATTGGGAGAAAAAGAATCGTTTAGGACAGCCCTACATTTTCACAGCCTGTCCAGGGATTTGAACCCGTGACCTTTTGGTGTGTCTCTGTTTGTTGTGTCTCATGTTGTATTTCTGTGCTTTTATTTTGGCAGCATTACCTGTACGAGCTGGTGATCAAGACGCTGGTCCAGCACAACCTGTTCTACATGCTGCACCAGTTCCTCCAGTACCACGTCCTCAGCGACTCCAAGCCCCTGGTGAGAGCCACACCCCAGCCCGTCTGAGCAGAGAGCCGAACTGGTCCAGAACTGGTCCGGAACTGGTCCGGAACTGGTCTGGTACTGCTCCAGTCTGAAACTGGTCTGAAACTGGTCTGGACCTGATCTGAAACTGGTCTGAAACTGGTCTAGACCTGGTCTGAAACTGGTCTGAAACTGGTCTGAAACTGGTCTAGACCTGGTCTGAGTCAGGTCTCAAACTGTTCTGAAACCAGAGTGGAACTGCTTTGAAACTGGTCTAGACCTGGTCTGAAACTGGTCTGAAACTGGTCTAGACCTGGTCTGAAACTGGTCTGAAACTGGTCTGAAACTGGTCTAGACCTGGTCTGGAACTGGTCTGGAACTGGTCTGAGTCAGGTCTCAAACCAGTCTCCAACTGTTCTGAAACCAGAGTGGAACTGCTTTGAAACCGGTCTGAAACTGGTCTGGACCTGACTCAGACCAGTTTTAGACCAGGTCTAGACCAGTCTCAAACTGTTCTGAAACCAGCCTGGGACTGGTGTAGAACTGGTTTGGAACCGGTCTGAAAAAAATCCAGTGTTCAAAATGTATTCAGATACTATAACCATAATCAGAAACGATTACTCAGCACATTAGTCCACATTAGATGACCTCACATGACCTCTACTTCCTGTAAACGGTGACATCATCATCCTGCTCTCGTGGCTGCAAATTCAAATTTCAACCAATCAAAGCTCCACAAACCTGTAAACATCCTCTCTCAGCCACCTGTCCCTTCAAAATAAAAGTGTATTTCTCTCCCAAACTGGGATCCTGTTGGTTTGCTCTTGTGAGTGACCCCCCCCCCCCCCCCCCCCGCACCGTGTCCCGCCCAAACTTCCTGTTTCAACAGGAAATGCATCAAATCGAGACAGTAAAAGTCCCGTATCATGGCTTCTTTAAACGTCCAAAGAAGAAGTTGCAGAACTAGTCCTTAACCCGAACCTGAACTCTCCTCAGACCAGGGCTGCTCTCTGAAACTCCTCCTGATTTAACTTGAAATTATGACTCAACATGTTTTTTTTTATCAATCCTGTGATAATATCCTGTTGAGAGCTTCAAATTAAAAGCGTGCAGCGCTCACCAGTAGAAACACAGCAGAGCGCCGCGTTACTCCGCCTTTTCTTTTCTCTCTTTCTTCACTCGCTTTTGTGTCTTTCTGTTCCTCAGGCCTGTTTACTGCTTTCTCTGGAGAGCACCTACCCCCCCGCACACCAGCTGTCCCTGGACATGCTCAAGGTAACACACACACACACACACACACACACACACACAATAACACGTGGAACTTATACTGATATTTATTTTGCCTTTTTGATGAGTTTGTGTGCATGTCTGTGATTTTATGTTTATTTACATGTTTGTGTGTGTGTGTGTGTGTGTGTGTGTGTTTTAGCGCCTGTCTACGGCCAACGATGAGATCGTGGAGGTTCTGTTGTCCAAGCAGCAGGTTCTGGGCGCGCTCAGATTCATCCGCAGTGTCGGTGCGTGTGTTTGACTTGCAGTTTTACGTCTTATTTACATTTAACAGACACTTTATTGTGTTTTACTTCAAGAACCGTCCCAGTGAGTCTGAGTGTTTGGCCCGTTTACGACGACTCCTCCACATTTTCCACGTCAACAAACCATTCATCAGCTCCACAGAGTCACAGTGTGAGTTTGTGGTTGAAGCAGTTCTGCTTGTGCTCGCTTTGGGAGGAGATCAGCAGGAGTATTTTGTAGGATACAGTGGTCCCTCGTTACGTTCTAAAAATAACCCGCAATAGGCGAAATCCGCGAAGTAGTCAGCTTTATTTTTTACAATTATTCTAGATGTTTTAAGGCTGTAAAAGCCCTCACTACACACTTTATACACTTTTCTCAGACAGGCGTTAACATTTTCTCACTTTTCTCTCTTGTTTAAACTCTCAAAGTTCAAACCTTCGTAGAAAAATAAGTCCAGTATTATAGAATGAACGCATTCTGTACTGTACAGGAGACACGGCACGGAGGAGACTGATTGACAATGGTCTACAGTCCCTTAGCCAATCAGGACACAGAACACAATGCGCTGTAAAAAAAAAAAAAAAAAAAAAAGCATGCAAAATTGCACAAAAAAAAAAAATCCGCGAAACTGCGAGGCCGTGAAAGGTGAACCGCGTTATAGCGAGGGACAGCTGTATTTCTCTGAACATGCAGAGTCACTGGGACGGTTCTTTAGGTTGTCGGTTTTTCATTTTGACCCTGAGATCCGGTTTGAACCGGTGCAGGCGGCCATGACAACGTGTCGGCCAGGAAGTTCCTGGACGCGGCGCAGCAGACCGGAGACCAGATGCTGTTCTACACCGTGTTCAGGTTCTTCCAGCAGAGGAACCAGAGACTGAGGGGGAACCCGGCCTTCAACCCCGGTGAGCGCACACACACACACACACACACACACACACACACACACACACACACACACACACACACACACACACACACACACACACACACACACACACACACAGTGCAGTGTGTCTGTGGGTCAAAAACACAAACTCATCAGTTCTTCTTCTCATGTAGTGTTGTTTAAATGGCTTTCTGTGTGTGTGTGTGTGTGTGTGTGTGTGTGTGTGTGTGTGTGTCCAGGAGAGCACTGTGAGGAGCACGTCGTTCACTTCAAGCAGCTGTTTGGAGAGCAAGCTCTGATGAAACCTGCTACTGTCTGAGCCCACACACACACACACACACACACACACACACACACACACACACACACACACACACACACACACAGATCCAGTGACACGATGTTTATTGACACACACACTCCAACACACAACAGCAGAAAACTGAAACTGGTTTGGGGTCAAACTGACACACGATCAGACAAAACCATCACAACAACCAACGAAGAAGAAGAAGAAGAAGCCGTCTGGAGGACTGAGGCGGTTTGTGAGACGAGGCGTTGAGGGACCACGGAGGCGGCGGGACACGGCGGCGTCATCAGGTTCATGACGCTCCTCTGGACGGAGGCTCCGCCCACATGAGACGAGAGACTCATTAAAAAAAAAAAACTAATCTCCTGTCAGTTTGTATGAAGATGAACGAATGAGTGTAACAGGCGAACACTGAAATCTACTTTTTAATCCTCAGTGAGCTGATACGTTAATATAAAATAAATAAATATGTGTATATTTATGTTCTGTTGATGTTTTGTACATTTTACACTTTATACTCATTTTTTTTTTTACCTTTTTTGCTCTTACTGATTAATTAATTTAGCTGTTTTCCCCTCTAACATTTTTTTTAAAGTGTTCCCTTGTCCAAAAAAAAAAAAAAACCCCTGCTCTTCCAAGTTTTTTCTCGCATTTTTTTCTTCCAAATTTACCACTTTAATCGATGAAGTTCTCTGTTTTTTCAGGGGGAATATTAGGTTCAAGCTAAAAACATTTAGGCAATTATTTATCATGTTTTTGTATGTGCTTTACAGCGGGTATCTATGATGGCACTATTTTCATTTTCAGGTCAAACAAAAATGTGATTTAACGTCTGAAAGCTGATTTCTGTCGCTCTGCAACAACCTGCTGAAATATCCTGTCACAGATTTTTACTTATTATTTTCATTTATTTCCAAATACTCTTTTTTTTTCTGTTTTCAATGAACAACCACAGGAACATGTTGGCTGTGGTGGCGCCCCCTTGTGGCCACAGTTTTTTTTCCCCACAGACCCTTTTTTCCCCTCACAGCTTCCTGAAGCGATCCAAAGCTCACACTCATGTCAAAGAGAAAAAGTCTTTGAATTTATTGAAGGCAGGCAGTCGCTCACATGTGTCACCAGGAGGCGCTCTCCTGGCATGAAGGATGTAACAGAAGAGAATGAACTTTCTTCTCACCAGGTTTGCAGAAAACCAACAACAATGTCAAAATAAAATAATTAAAATAAAAATATAAAAACATAAAAACTCGGCGTGGAACCAGCAGCCGCAGCTGAAATGCCGTCACAGGAAACCGCATCGTTTTCCCCCCCACACGACAGGAAGTGACCTCGCTCGTTCACCCCGCCCCCGCCGTGCCCTGCGGTGGCTCCTGATTGGTCAGCTGCTCCTTCTTCTTCAGGTAGAGCTTGTTGAGGTAGTCGTCGGGCTCGATGCCCTGCCGCCGCAGCTCCGCCATCAGCTGCTCCAGCTTGGCCAGCGAGCGGGCGCCGCCCACCTTCCTGACACACACACACACACACACACACACACACACACACACACAAACATGTCAGCCCCATGAGTGATGCTGGCAGCCTGCACTCGTTAACCCTTTCAAACCAAATTCACTTGATTTCTCTCAACATTATAAATAATACAGATATTTTCCTGGATGAAAAAAAAAAAGCTATAATACATTTTCCATTTTCTTCCATACTTAATTGAAGGAATTGTAAAATTATTTCAGCCCTAGTCTGGGACGTGTCTGACCTCCTGCATCCTCCTCCAAGTTTAGTACGATTATTTTCTACTGTATCGCAGTTTATCATTACTATTATTTATTTTTTTATTAATATATTCATTTATTTTTGTTGATTTATTCTTCCCATGATGCACTACCAGTTTACATCTGAGACAAATGTCGGTGATACTGAGTGTGACCCGGACTTAAGGAAAAGTAACTAGAAAGGTATAACAGATGTCTTATTTTGTTGATTATATTTGATTTTGTAAATCATGTCTGATGCTGTATGAGGGCCAGTGTGGGGAGAACAAAAAAAAAACAAACATATGTAGCTGTGGGAGGAGGGTTATATTCCAAGGAAAAACCTCAGAATTTTGGGGATTAAAGTTGTAAATTTATGAGAAAAAAAACCTGAAAGCTAGTTCTCCTCCTGTGGGATCCAGTCTGAAGGAAATCCTGCTGGTCTGAGTCCAGAACCCCAATCTCCTCCTCAGCATCTGGACTCTGAAGAGACGTTGCTGTGACTTGGGCCGATTCAGAAGAAAACAATCTGCTGATTCTGGGCTCAGATCAGCAGGATCTCCTTGTTCCTGTAGAATCTGCTGAGGGGATCAGCTGCAGGCCTGAGACACGGCCAGCAGGGGGCAGCACAGGTGGAGCCATGCACAGAAAAAAAACAACTCATTTGTCTAAGTTTTTTTCTCATAAGTTTATCACTTAAATCTCGAAAATTCTGAAGTTTTTCTTTCTGAATATTATCTCCTCCCCCCAGATAGATAGTTCCCCCACAATGGCACCAACACAGCGTCATAATTACCTGTTTAACATACTGGATAAAATAAAACATTTAAAAACACACACACACACACACACTGAATGCTCAATGTCACACACTCACCTGCCGGTCAGGTACAGGGTGAACTCCTTGTAGCCCATCAGCTGACAGCCGTCCAGCTCACACAGGTCGGCGACGCCGCCCGGCCCGTCGCCGCCGCCGCCGCCGCCCCTCGGCAGCTTGGGGAACAGGGTCAGGCCCGACACGCCCTCCAGCTCCGACAGGCTCACCTGGAAGTCCCTCAGCTTCCGCTCGAAGCCGATAGGCCGGTTGGGGACGATGAACGCCCCCAGGGCCTGGACGGGGGCTGCTGATTGGTCGGTGGTGTTGCTGCTCTGGACTAAGACGGCCTTGAACAGGTGGGTGGGGACGGCCACGCTGTCTTTACCGATCACCTGCACGCCAACACAGCAGGTCACAGTGTTACGCCCCCTGGTGGCCGACTGACCAGCAGCAGGCCAACACACACACACACACACACACACACACACACACACACACACACACACACACACACACACACGGGTCACCTGGTAGGAGACGGTCCGGGTGCCGTCGTCCTTCTCGGCAGGCAGAGCCAGCGGCCCAGACACCACCCAGACGTCCTGGAAACGCTGAGTCAGCTCCCTGCAGTACATCTCCAGCCTGCACACACACACACACACACACACACACACACACCACTGGATGTTGAGCGCTGCGTTGTGTAAATGTGTTGTACCATTTATTACAGTTTGTTACAGATTTTGTGCAAGCCAACTGATGCAGCTCCAAGACGTCGAGTTTCATACCATCGTCTTCACTCGAGCTTTAAAACTCTGAAAGACATGTGTGTATATATATATATATATATATATATATATATATGTGTGTGTGTGTGTGTGTGTGTGTGTGTGTGTGTGTATGTATTTATATATATCTTAAAATCTGTAGTATGTATTTATACTGCTTTCTTACACGATTCTTGATTATAAGTGTTAAGATTATGTACAGCTGTGAAAAGGGTAAAAAATGTAAATGAAAGGAAATGTATATGTTATGTTACTATTGTGAAAAAATAAATAAAAATTAAGTTAAAAAAACAAACAAACTCTGGAAGACAGGAAGTGGCCCAGCACAGTGGTAAACTACGAGGCAGTAAACCTGATTCTGACGTGAAGGGAGAGATTAAAAAAACAACAACAACAACAACAATAAAATGTCCATGTTAATTATTTCGGAGCAGGTTGGACTCGTTGACCACGCCTGGTCCAGCCTCATGGCTTTCCTTCTTAGCATCATCACTGATCAGAATCATAAACACTTTATTGATCTCTGAGGGGAAACTGGGTTCATTGCAGCTGATCAACAGAAAAAAAACCCAAAAATATTAAAAATATGCGCCTTGCAAAGTGTCTGAGCTGTAATGTCTGTCAGTGTTACAGGCATCAGCATCAGCGTCAGAGCTGTCTGTGTGAGGGTTCATCAGAGTGACTGTTGGTGTCAGTGTTGTTGGTGTTGGTGTTGGTGTTGTTGGTGTTGGTGTTGTTGTTGGTGTTGTTGTTGGTGTTGGTGTTGTTGTTGTTGGTGTTGTTGGTGTTGGTGTTGTTGTTGTTGGTGTTGGTGTTGTTGGTGTTGGTGTTGTTGTTGGTGTTGTTGTTGGTGTTGGTGTTGTTGTTGTTGGTGTTGGTGTTGTTGGTGTTGTTGGTGTCAGTGGTGTTGGTGTTGGTGGTGGTGGTGGTGGTGGTGTTGGTGGTGGTGTTGGTGTTGGTGTTGGTGGTGGTGTTGTTGGTGTTGTTGGTGTGGGTGTTGGTGGTGTTGTTGGTGTTGGTGTTGGTGTTGTTGGTGGTGTTGGTGTTGGTGTTGGTGTTGTTGGTGTTGGTGTTGTTGGTGTTGGTGGTGTTGGTGTTGGTGGTGGTGTTGGTGGTGTTGTTGGTGTTGGTGGTGGTGGTGTTGGTGTTGGTGGTGTTGTTGGTGTTGGTGTTGTTGGTGGTGGTGGTGGTGTTGGTGTTGGTGGTGTTGGTGTTGTTGGTGGTGGTGGTGGTGTTGGTGGTGGTGGTGGTGTTGGTGTTGTTGGTGTTGGTGGTGTTGGTGTTGGTGGTGGTGTTGGTGGTGTTGTTGGTGTTGGTGGTGGTGGTGTTGGTGTTGGTGGTGTTGTTGGTGTTGGTGTTGTTGGTGGTGGTGTTGGTGTTGGTGTTGGTGGTGTTGGTGTTGTTGGTGGTGGTGGTGTTGGTGGTGGTGGTGGTGTTGGTGTTGTTGGTGTTGGTGTTGGTGGTGTTGTTGGTGGTGGTGGTGGTGTTGGTGTTGTTGGTGTTGGTGTTGTTGGTGTTGGTGGTGTTGTTGGTGTTGGTGTTGTTGGTGTTGTTGGTGGTGGTGTTGTTGGTGTTGGTGGTGTTGTTGGTGTTGGTGGTGGTGTTGGTGTTGTTGGTGGTGGTGTTGGTGGTGTTGTTGGTGTTGTTGGTGGTGGTGGTGGTGTTGGTGGTGTTGGTGGTGTTGTTGGTGGTGGTGGTGGTGTTGGTGGTGTTGTTGGTGGTGGTGGTGGTGTTGGTGTTGGTGTTGTTGGTGGTGGTGTTGTTGGTGTTGGTGGTGTTGTTGGTGGTGGTGGTGGTGTTGGTGTTGTTGGTGTTGGTGGTGGTGTTGGTGGTGTTGTTGGTGTTGGTGGTGGTGTTGGTGGTGGTGGTGTTGGTGTTGGTGGTGGTGTTGGTGTTGGTGGTGGTGTTGGTGTTGGTGGTGTTGTTGTTGTTGGTGGTGGTGTTGGTGTTGGTGGTGGTGTTGGTGTTGTTGGTGTTGGTGGTGTTGTTGGTGTTGGTGTTGTTGTTGTTGTTGGTGTTGGTGTTGGTGTTGGTGTTGTTGGTGGTGGTGGTGTTGGTGTTGGTGTTGGTGGTGGTGGTGGTGGTGTTGGTGTTGGTGTTGGTGGTGTTGGTGGTGTTGTTGGTGTTGGTGTTGTTGTTGGTGTTGGTGTTGGTGGTGGTGGTGGTGGTGTTGGTGTTGGTGGTGTTGTTGGTGTTGGTGGTGTTGTTGGTGTTGGTGGTGGTGTTGGTGTTGTTGGTGTTGGTGTTGTTGTTGTTGGTGTTGGTGTTGGTGTTGTTGGTGGTGGTGGTGGTGTTGGTGTTGGTGGTGTTGGTGGTGTTGTTGGTGTTGGTATTGTTGGTGTTGGTGTTGGTGTTGTTGGTGGTGGTGGTGGTGTTGGTGTTGGTGGTGGTGGTGTTGGTGGTGTTGGTGGTGTTGTTGGTGGTGTTGTTGGTGTTGGTGTTGTTGTTGGTGTTGGTGTTGTTGGTGTTGGTGTCAGTGTTGGTGTTGTTGGTGTTGTTGTTGCTGTTGGTGTTGTTGGTGTTGGTGTCAGTGTTGGTGTTGTTGCTGTTGGTGTTGTTGTTGGTGTTGGTGTTGGTGGTGTTGTTGGTGTTGGTGTCAGTGTTGGTGTTGTTGTTGCTGTTGGTGTTGTTGTTGGTGTTGGTGTCAGTGTTGGTGTTGTTGTTGGTGTTGGTGTCAGTGTTGGTGTTGTTGTTGCTGTTGGTGTTGTTGTTGTTCCGGTAAACAGACTGACCTGTTCCAGAAGCCGGCGTTGTTCTCATAATTCTGGGGAACAATGTTGGACAGGTAGAACGTCTCCGCCATGGACCGCTGTGAACACACACACACACGCACACACTTTAGGACGGGATGCTCTACCACTGAGACGTCCTTATAATGTCTACTCTGTATTTATAAGGCACCTCTTCAGCGTGTGTGTGTGTCTGTGTGTGTGTGTGTGTGTGTGTGTGTGTGTGAGACCTCTGACTGCTTGTTGTCCCCGGCCGGCGCCATGTGACCTCTGGACCAGCCGCTGCCCAGGTAGTCGTCGTTGCCGGCACTGAAGCATGCTGGGATGTCGGGGTCTGCTCGGAACCTGCAGTGCTTCCTGTCTGCCTGACCTGAGGGAGACGGGACAGACATCAGGACGGGACGGGACAGACGTCAGGACGGGGCGGGACAGACATCAGGACGGGGCGGGACGGGACAGACGTCAGGACGGGGCGGGACGGGACAGACATCAGGACGGGGCGGGACAAACGTCAGGACAGGACAGATGTCAGGACGGGGCGGGACAGAAGTCAGGACGGGGCGGGACAAACGTCAGGACAGGACAGATGTCAGGACGGGGCGGGAGAGACGTCAGGACGGGACGGGACAGATGTCGGGACGGGACGGGACAGATGTCAGGATGGGATGGGACGGGATGGGACATACGTCAATACAGGACGGGACAGACGTCAGGACGGGACAGACGTCAGGACGGGACGGGACAGACGTCGGGACAGGGCAGGAGAGACGTCAGGACGGGACGGGACACTCGGGACGGGACGGTTCCCCAAGGCACCGCTGTGATGTCACTCACCCTGCAGCTTCTGATTGGTCAGGTGCTCGGCCACCCAGCGTGGCGTCCTCTTGGACTGGTCGTATGACAGTGTGTGGTTGGCATAGCAACGCACCTCGGCGCCGGTTTCAGGCAGACCGAACCGACCAATCAGCTGCTGGACCTCCGACACTGAGAGAGAGACAAAGAGAGAGAGACAGAGAGAGAGACAGACAGACAGACAGATATAGTGGCTGGTATCTGTAAACTCTGTCTCGGTGTTTCTTCGTCTGAATTTTAACAGGATAAAACACAAGAATGTAAAAACAAATCAAATCTAATCACTGTCAGACTTTATATTTTTATTTATTCCAGTTCAATAAAACGTTTTAATTTTATTTCTCAAACCAAGTTTCAGTTTTTTGTTTAGTTTTAGTGAACCAGAATAACCTTGAGCCCCAGAATATTTAATGACTTTGATGACTGTGTGTGTGTGTGTGTGTGTGTGTGTGTGTCCCCGGTCCCCCCCTGCCCTCCCCGGCCCTGCGCGGCTCGCGTGCCCGGCTCTGCTCACCTGTGTCCGGGCTCGGTGCGCGCGGCTCCTCGGGCTCCGCGCGGTGCAGCCGCAGCGCCGCCACGCAGGACGCGGTGCTGACCGCCGCGCCGCACACAAACCCGCCGGCGAACCGCAGCAGCTTCACTCCGGCGGCCATGTCAGCTCGGAGCCGTCCTCATGAGGCCGCTCAGCCTGTTTGTTTGTTTGTTTGTCTGTTTGTTTGTTTGTTTGTTTATTCCTCCGGTTAGCGACACGAGGCTGAACCGTCTCACGTCCTGACGCCGGGAGACACTGAGCAAATACCGCGAGAACTGACGATAATCACGTCTGCCGCCTTCGCCCCCGATTTGATCTCGCCTTCACAATAAAGCACCTTCTTTATTTCTTTTCTCTTTTCTTTCTTCAAAATAAAATTCAGGCTTTATTGGCATGAATGCTGAGGTTACATTACCGCCAAATCCACGTCAAAGAATAAGTGTCTGAATAATTAACACGTGATGTTATTTAAACAAAGATAAAGAAATAGTAATAGCAATAATAATGGTAAAAGTTATATACATGTACACTATATTGCCAAAAGTATTCGCTCGGCTGCCTTCACACACATATGAACGAGTGACATCCCATTCTTAAACCATAGGATTTAATATGATGTGGGCCCATCCTTTGCAGCTAGAACAGCTTCAACTCTTCTAGGAAGGCTTTCCACAAGGTTTAGGAGTGTGTTTATGGGAATTTTTGACCATTCTTCCAGAAGTGCATTTGTGAGGTCAAACACTGATGTTGGTCGAGAAGGCCTGGCTCTCAGTCTCCGCTCTAATTCATCCCAAAGGTGTTCTATCGGGTTCAGGTCAGGACTCTGTGCAGGCCAGTCAAGTTCATCCACACCAGACTCTGTCATCCATGTCTTTATGGACCTTGCTTTGTGCACTGGTGCACAGTCATGTTGGAAGAGGAAGGGGCCCGCTCCAAACTGTTCCCACAAGGTTGGGAGCATGGAATTGTCCAAAATGTTTTGGTATCCTGAAGCATTCAAAGTTCCTTTCACTGGAACTAAGGGGCCAAGCCCAGCTCCTGAAAAACAACCCCACACCATAATCCCCCCTCCACCAAACTTTACACTTGGCACAATGCAGTCAGACAAGTACCGTTCTCCTGGCAACCACCAAACCCAGACTCGTCCATCAGATTGCCAGACAGAGAAGCGTGACTCGTCACTGCAGAGAACACGTGTCCACTGCTCTAGAGGCCAGTGGCGGCGTGCTTTACACCGCTGCATCCGACGCTTTGCATTGTGCTTGGTGATGTAAGGTTTGGATGCAGCTGCTCGGCCATGGAAACCCATTCCATGAAGCTCTCTGCGTACTGTACTTGGGCTAATCTGAAGATCACATGAAGTTTAAAGGTCTCAAGCTATTGACTCTGCAGAAAGTTGGCGTCCTCTGCGCACTATGCGTCTCAGCATCCGCTGACCCCGCTCTGTGATTTTATGTGGCCTACCACTTCGTGGCTGAGTTGCTGTTGTTCCCAATCGCTTCTACTTTGTTATAGTACCACTAACAGTTGATTGTGGAATATTTAGTAGCGAGGAAGTTTCACAACTGGACTTACTGCACAGGTGGCATCCTATTACATTACTATTACAGCACCATGCTGGAATTCACTGAGCTCCTGAGAGCGACCCATTCTTTCACAAATGTTTGTAGAAGTAGTCTGCATTCCTAGGTGCTTGATTTTATACACCTGTGGTCATGGAAGTGATTGGAACACCTGAATTCAATGATTTGGATAGATGAGCGAATACTTTTGGCAATATAGTGTATATATGATCTTTTTTTTAATTATCTTGTAATGCCTTTATCTTTCAACATGCTCCTGTTTTCCTCTGTTTTAATTATTATTTTAATCTTCATTTTGTTTTGCTCTTGTTTGGCCTTTCTGTTATTTTACTTTGTGATTATTCTGCTCTGTCGTGTCTGTCGCAGCTCTGTTATCTAAAGGTGCTCTGTGAGTAAAGTTTATTATTATCAACAATAAAGTGTCAGAAATAATGAGTGAAGGTGAGCAACAACATCTTTTTCTTTCTTTCTTCCTCCTGCTGTAAATATGCAAGACTTACTGAGTAACAGAAAGAGAAATTTGATGAACTTGGCATCTTTCAAAATATTTACCAAAAGGCTGTTCAGATTTATAAAGTCATGAATAACATCAGGAATATGTCTTTAATATCAGTACTGCTGTGATCCAAATTCATGACTCCTCGATTTATCTATCTACCAGTCAATCAATCAATCGATCACTGGACGGAGTAAAACACACTATGAGTCGATGTAAAATGATTTGACAGTATTTTATTGTTTATTTTCATATACAAAAAGATAAAGTTGAAATAATCCTTTTTCTAGAGTGATTTTTATTTATTTTTTTTGTCTGTACTGGTGTGTGTGTGTGTGTTTGTGTGTGTGTGGCGGCCTCCCACTGTGAGCTAGAAACTACATTCATTCATACAGTAATGATCCTGGCACTGAGGGGAGAGAGAGAGAGAGAGAGAGAGAGAGAGAGAGAGAGAGATGAAAATAGAGTGAGAGAAAAAATGAGAGGCGCCACACACACACACATACACACACTCTTTTTTTTAATCTTTTTTTTTTCTTTTTTTTGTTTTCTAGGCAGATCTAGCAGTAGCTCCATGTCTGGATGCTGAGTTTTTCTCTACGAACCACCACAGTAAAAAAACAAAAAACAAAAAATAAAATAAAATAAAATAAAATAATAACAATAATAATAATAATAAAATTAAATTAAAAAGAAACAAAACAAAACAAAAATAAAGTCCTAACGAGGGGATCTTCCATCTCCACTGCAAATTAAATGACTATGTTACAATGATCATCGCCTCTTCAAATTAAAACGCACAAATCAAAAAGTGTCCCGCCGGAGCAGCAGGGGGCGCTGTCAGGAGGAGGAAGAGCGACGGGGCGGCGTTTCGGTCTCCTGTCTTCCTGCCTGGGCGTCTCACTTCCATCTGTCGCACACACACACACTTATATATTTCAATATAAAAACACCTCTTTCCACACTTCCTCTTCTTCTTCTTCAGGCCAAAACGGAGGGAGGGTTTATTTTTTTTGTACAGCATCTTCCTCCCTCCTCCTCTTCCTCTTCTTCTTCTTCTTCTTCTCTTTTTTATAGCGTCTTTGTTAAAATCAGTAGTACAAGTTTGTCTGTGTTCTACAGTTGAGCTACGACAGTGAAACATAAAGGTACAAGATTTACATTTCACACAACCACCACCTTCATCATCATCATCATCATCATCATCATCATCATCATCATCCTGGCAGACGGAGCAGCGTGTTCATGGCTGCCTCCTGCTGTGACCTTTGACCTGTCCGACAGCGCACCAGAACGTTTTTAAATTCAAAGAGGAATTTTGTTTTTTTAGCTCCTGTTAGCTTCTCTGTAGCGCAACACAGCTAGCGGGCTAACTAGCCAGCAAGCTAATCATGGCGCTGCTCACATGCTAACGTTAGCTGCTACTAGCAATATTAGCTAGTGTGATAATTAGGTGTGCTAACAGTAAGTTGACGTTATCTAAAGATTGAATTAGCGAATCAGGTCGATCGGTGATAAGTAGCTTTGTTTCGGGATGTTAGCGTCTGTGGCTAGCTTGCTGTTAGCCTAGCTCCTCTCCGCGCTGCCGGTCTCACTTCTTCTCAGAGGTAAAACATGAATTTTAGTGAGTGATGTTTTGTTTTTGCACCATGATCTCGACATGTGTTCAGTCTGCGGCTCGTGCTAATGAGCCATGTGACCTCTGACATCGCCATCGCCAACGGTCACGTCAAAACGGCCTTTTACCTCTGAAGACGGAGACCAGCGAGTATCTAACGTCCCGGGACAGAGCTAGCTGACGGATGCACCTCGAGGCGAGGCGTTCGGGCCGGTTTGATCTCTGCGTCGCGCCGTGAGACAGGAAACGTCACCGCACCAGGAGGCCGCCATCTTTAAACACCTGGTCTACACGGTGAGAGGATGGAAGGAGCGGTCATGTGACTCCTGTGCTGTCACCGACCGCTGCTTCTCCTCCTCTCCTCCCAGGTTGAGAAACAGCACTTCATCAATATCGAACCCCTTGACAACATGAGCGGGAAACCCCTTGCGAGCCCCGCCTCCCCAGCCAATGGAAACTGAGTTGGTTCAGGCAACAGATTGGAAAATAAAAAGCCTTTTGAAAAAAAAAAAACATTCAGCACTGACGTTTTCTTATTTCTTATTGAGTCCCACCTCTTAAAAGGGAACCAGAAGATACTGAACAACTCGCAGCAGACAAGAAGGTCAGTCAGCATTTAATTGATGCTAGCTCAGTCAGACAGGGTGGCTATGGAAGCATTAACCTGTTAGCATCGGTGTGTCCAGTGAACTTATGATTCAATACTTAAAACAAACATTTAGCACATGAATATTTCCATTTTCCCTTCACAAGAAACTGAACCAGTCTGCCCACAGGCTGGATCTCTGAAACACTTTGAGTCCAAAGCGGTCGAAAGAGGAAAACAAAACAAGTACATGAGGTGGGACGCTGCATAGCATTAGCTGAGGAAGAGGGGTTTCACATTGTCAAAGGGTACAGAGTGAGGATCATCACATGTGGCAGACACCGGTTTGTACAGGTTTCTTTTGGCATGTGCCGTACAATCCAGATCTGCTGAACGGTCTTGGCCTCGCGTCCTGGACCGTACGAGCCACAGCACCTGGCTCCAGAGGATTCGAAACACGTTGCGACTGCTAGAGTTTCCCTAACAGGCACTTGACTGGCCGCGAAAATGGAAGCATCACTTGCAAGGTAAACTAAACCGAGCGCCTGCGGTGGGACTTTGAAACCGCCGATTTCTAGACGCGGGTAAATACGCTGGGAAAGCTGAAACCTCCTGTCGGACAAAACCCGTTTCATGGTTTCACATATTCGCATTGAGGCTCGCGCTTTTCAGTGGAGATGTGAATTAGCATAAAGGTGAAAACAGGTGCGGCCGTTTGCTCAACTCCAGTCCCGTGTCAGGAAGGAGCACCACAAAGGCCCGCCGCTGGTCAACCATTGAAATGTGTCCGCCATTGCTGTTGCTCAGGTAAGATTCTTGTGTAATCTGTACAGGTAGCGGGACGGGACACCTGGCATCTGGTCTTGTAGCATGAAATGACCAAAGACTACCTGTGCGTGAAGTGGACCAGCCTGTCTGAGGTTGTGTTGCGAGGTAATGAGGTTGGGCGGGACGACTCAGAGGACTACAGCTTCCCGACTATGGATGGAAGCCCGTGTGCGCCGCCATGCTCGCTTTCCCAGTGTACCCTCCGCCGTCGACGCCATGTTGGCCCGCTAAGCTGTTGGAGAGTTAAGTTTTCCACAAGGTAGAAGTTTCTCGATTTACATAGAACGACCAGCGTACGCTCTACTCCTCCCGGCTTTCGCGCAAACAATATTAGACGCTACGTCGCCCTGGACTGAAGTCGTAGTTTGGTCCGCTTTAAAATGCGCAAGTGTGACATGTTCATCATTTCTAGGCTAAAGACGCCGGTTACGAAGCGCCTCGATGCGGTTAGCCCGGGCCAAGTGCAACACAAGAACAGCTTAGGAGTGCTTTCATCGACATGAATTGAAGGGATAACTTCTGATTAAATATAGCCGTATTTTTCTCCATCACAGTGTGTGTGGGGAGGATCCTTGCTGTATTGGCACTTAGGTTGACGAAAACTGGTGCGCTAGCATCGTGAGTATTTAAACAGTCTGATACCCCTGCTAGTTACAGCCGGGTACCCCATTGGTTTCAATGTGGAACCCAAACAATACTAACTGCCTTTAGCTGTCCACTGAGCGCTAAACGTCCCCCGACACGGCTCAGGTTTTCAAAAGTATCCCTTTAAAACCTCATCTTCGATTGTAAATGACAAAAAAAATTCCTTTCAAATCTTTGTGTAGGATTTTGGTTATTAATCCATGCCGGTTGAAAACGACTCCGTGTTTCTGAACTTTACCCACTGTTACCGACTGTTACCGACTGTTACCGACTGTCACCGACTGTTACCGACTGTCACCGACTGTTACCGACTGTTACCGACTGTCACCGCGCTCCCAGCAACACTGTTCTGCCTGTGTGGCGTTAATGAGGTAATATGTTCCTGAAACACCTGGATCCGAGTCTGGCTGTTGGTTGGCTGGTCGGTCAGTCAGTCAGTCTGAGTGTCTGCGTGGCCGGATGGACGACGGCTGGTTGATGCGGTCCTAGAGTTTACGTGTCAGATGAATCACACCTGGGTGGAGGCCAAAAATACCACCTGAGCGTCTCGAAGAGCTGCAGGTGCAGGTGCAGGTGCAGGTGCCGTGCGCTCGGAGACTCTAAAGGTAAAGGTGAGCAAAGACGAGGCGAACGCTGTCGGCCTGTTTCTGTGTGTTTTCCAGCTGTCATACCCAGGTGTGATATTTACGAGGATACAAGCTTGTTTAGGTTTATTAGCCACTGGTGAGAAAGAAAGAAGAGAAGTGAGGAAGAGAGATAAAGGAGGGAAGACAACTCAAAAGATGAGAGGAAGAGAGAGGGAGGCACCGACAGGAAACTGTTCCAGCTCCGGCGATGAGTAAAATAAAGGCACAACTTTAAAAAAAAAAAAAGATCAGTCAGAAAAATTCTCTATAAAATGTCTTTTTCAAACAAAACAAAACAAAAAGCCTACTGCCTGAGACTGAGTGGTGTTACAATCTGCTGAAACAGGTTTCCTGCAGCACCTCAGCAGTTTAACGTGGGATAGCAACCATTTAAAAAACTAAAGGAAGCCTCTTCCAGTGGAGGACAGGAGAGTTATCGCTTATCAAACACTACATTATGTCTCTGAGGACAGAGTCGCCTCTTTTTCACCAGCAAAGGAAGAATATATTAAATGTTTTGGAAAAAAGAAACCCTTGATGTATAAATTAACATTTTCATAAAGACGCTGAGGTGTACTTAATGTTGATTCTGCACGAGTCTCTGAGTGATACGAGGTTTTTGATGCAGTTTAATAGAAACCACTTGATTTCTGTCGCAGGTGGTTCAAGAGTTTAACCTTTCTCTTTTGAATTTAAGGTTTTGTCAGGCTAAGGATTTTTAAAGAATAATTTATTCCGTAAATCTACTGGATTGAAAGTTGCCTGAAGAATCTTTTAGAGAGTTTGTTTTACCATGGATTATTGAAACTAAAGAAATTCGGTCACCTTAACTCTTTTGGGAAGATTAATTTTGCTGAGTCTAAAGAGGGAATTTTGAATTCTGAATACAGATTTTAAAAATTTGCACACTTGAGAATTAAAATTTCTTTTAACTCTGAAAATTAAAACAGGAATTTCAAAAGTCGAGTAAAGCCATGGCAGCTAAAAACAGGCGTTCATGTAATCCTTCATGCACTGAATTTGCGTTTTTAAATGTATTGTGTTTTATGGTGTACTTTATGCATTGTTCTTCATATTTAGGATTCTTTTTGGAATTGTAGGATGCCGCTGTAAAGCACTTTACTGTGACCCGTGTCTGCGAAAAGTGCTATACAAATACATTTTATTATTATTATTTTATTATTATTATTATTATTATTATTATTATTGTTATTGTTATTATTGGCTCGCGAGGCTGCACTCGGCCTGTTCATTGCTTCTCTTGTGTGACACTGATTCTAATGTGGTTTTGGTTGAAATCCTCAGTGTTTATGTGGATCAACTCGGCTGCTGAGCTAAAGTCAAGTCCAGTTTTTTTTTTTTTTTTTTTTTTTGGCCACTGAGACTGGGACTTTGATTTGGCACTAGTTTGTATTGTGGCGTAACACGTCAGGTGAGGTCACCTGCCCTGCGCTCTGACTCGCTCCCTCAGGGTATTGCTTCACAGTATTGCTTGCTACATACGAGGATAACAGCTGGGAGAAACATATTTCAGCTTCATTAAAACGTGTTAGCGACACATTTCCTGACTCGTTGCTCATTTGACACGAGGCCCGTGCTGATTGGCTGTGACCGGATGGTCTTTAGAATCTCATTGGCTGAAATGTAAAAGGCAACGGAAGCTGGTTCTCCTGGTCTGAGGAGCATCGAGTCGAGGCTGAAGGACTGTGAGGAGTCCCCATTCCCCGCAGACAGCGATGAATCCTCGTAATATGCAGATAGGAAAATAAAAAAGTCCTGTATTAATCGTTCCATAACACGCCTCGCTGCTTTCAAATCGCACAAACTCTGCAAAGAGAACGTAAAAAAATCATCCTTCACGCTGTAAATGAGGTAGGAGCACCGTGACGAAACAGCGTTTCCTCCGGAGGCTTAGACTTCTTCATAAAACTGATTTTAGTTCAAACTGATTCTCAAGATGCTGCCGATTAAATCTTTTTTTAATTGTTTCTTGAATCTGTGTTTCTACTTTTCTTTACTCTTTAATCTCCTTTTTTTTTATATCGTTCCTTGTGTCGATGCCTTTCCGTAAGGCACTTTGTATTCTCTGCTTTAAGTGCCAGACGCTGTCAGTAAAGTTGAGACCTGTCACTACATTTTATTTTATTTTATTTTATTTTATTTTTACTGTTTTGCTTTGTCAGTAAGTGCTGATGCATCTGATGCTTTCATGTGAACAGAAACACAGACAGTTTGAATCTGATGGAAACTAACAGGAGATATGAAGGCAACTGGATCACTGGTGACATGGGCTCAGAGGACAGCGACACACACACACACACACACACACACCTGAACCCAACATGCTATGCATATTGGTTGTAGTGTACAATTACACACACACACACACACACACACACACACTCACTCATAGTAGATATTCCACATGTACATTCTTCAAAACGTGTCATTTTCAACACACCCGTGTGTTTCATTTCATAAAAAACACATCTGACTAACTTTCCAGCGTAGTTTTGAACGTGTGTGTGTGTGTGTGTGTGTGTGTGTGTTAATATTAACATGTTGAAAAGTAACTTGTGCGTTCAGATGGAGCAGCGGCAGGGAAGCTGGAGTCCAAATCAGCCGTTGAAGAGCAAGAAGACAAAGCCTGCAGTTCAGTGTTTTGTCCAGCAGGTGGCAGCACTGAGCCCAGGAAACTGCAAAAAACTGCTGCACCTGAACGCCCCGTGACTCAAACACGTTCAAAACACGCTGGCTGTCGTGTAAAAAGCGGTCGTGGTTTGGCAGTAGTTTTGCAGCTGTTATGTAAGTTAGTGTGTTTTTTTTTGTTTGTTTGTTTGTTTGTAATAAACTGGAGCTGAAACATCGCTGCAGGTGCCGCCTCTCTCTTCATCTGCCACGAGACGATGGAGGGATTAAAGACGAAGGTGAAGAGCGGATAAGGAGAAAGAGGAGAGACATTTCAGACAAATTCAGCTGAATCTTCCCGGGTTGGTCTGAGAAGAAAAGTCAAAATAAACCTGAGGAGGAGGAGAGGAAGGACTGAGGAAGAAGAGAGGGAGAAGAGGAGAACAGAGGAGAAGTGCAGGTGGGAAAAGAAGAGAGGAGAATGGGAGATGGGAGGAGGAGAGGAGAGGTGAGGAGTCGGCTTGTATCTGATCATATTGAACATATTTGCTTCCATGAGCGACTCTCCCTTCAGTATCGATTTAACACCGACTTCTGTTTCAGACCTTTTGCTTTATTTAACGTCTGATTCATTAAAAACACTTTAAACTGTTAAATTGTTACCACTGAAGTTCTAATTAGTGGGACGTTACTGAGATCAGTGGTTCTCAAATGAGGGTGTGTACCAGCCTCTATTTCAATTAATTAACCAACGTCTTGGGTGAAATGCCCCTTTTTTCCGACTTCTCCAGACTGAGACCAGATGTTAGACACCATCTTCTCCTCTGGACGTCCAGTGGTTCAATTTCTATGGGTTAGCATTTCCTGTTAGCTTAGCATAAAGACTTGAAGTCTATGGGAGTCGTTAGCCTGGCTCTCTTAAAACCACTCGCATTTGTTTTGTTTTTTTTTAATTCAAAGCCATGTATTTCAACTCCACATGATCCACTGTGTGAATCACACAGCTTCAGAGCCTATTTAAGGAGCCAGGCTAATGACTCCCATAGACTTCAAGTCTTTATGCTAAGCTAACAAGAAATGCTACTCATAGGAACTGAACCAGTGGACATCCAGAGGTGGAACCGGTGTCCAACATCTGGTCTCAGTCTGAGGACGTCGGGAAAAAGGGATTCTGCCCCAAAACATCTGTGTCCTCCTTTAAATGGTGGCAGAAATCATGCATCAGTTTATTTTCCCCAGTAAAGAGACGGAGAAAAGAGAAAAGAGAAGAAACGAGACTAGAGAGGAAAGTGGAGGAGAGGTGGAGAGAGGGATGGAGTTCAGGAGGGAGACGAGGGGAGAGGAAAGGAGGCGAGGAGAGGAGACGAGAGGAGGTGTGAGGAGACAAGAGGAGGAGACTCCAGCCCAGTCAGACGTTTTCAGTTTTTTCGGACCTTCAGTCCAGTTCAGTTTCATTTCATTCTCTCGAGTTCCGTCTAAAAACGCGTCACTAACTATTTACAACGTCGCGGCTCGAGCCTCGTCGCCACGACAACCTGCTCGCACGCATTCATTCAAAACCGTTTGGACATTTTATTTATTCCTTCAAAAAAAAAAAAGAAAAGAAAAAAGAAAAAAAAGAAAATCAAAATTTAAAAAAAGACACAACTTAACCTCTCTAATCATATAGTGTTGTAAAATCTGAAAAAATAAAATGCTCACAATAAAATATTATTATGTCACTACAAGTCGTCGACACAACTAATAAAATATAGAAACAGAACTTAAACACGTAGAAAAAGTCTTCTGAGGTATTTCTGGTGTACTGAGGTGATCTGTGGTTAATGAGCAGTATTGTTTTGATGTTCTATTTTTTTTTAATTTTTATTTTTTTTAATTTTCTTCCTAGCCTAAGCTTTTCTACCTTTTCCACTCGTCTTATTATTATTGTCCGTGTTGTTCTCGCTTTTCCCGTCGCTGCCGATTCGACGCGCGACGCCCTCGAACGCGCCTCTCGTTTTGCTTTAACTTCATACAGAGAGAGAGAGAGAGACAGAGAGAGAGAGAGAGAGAGAGAGAGAGACAGAGAGAGAGAGTTGCATGTGTTCAATGCACTGAAAAGTAAAATTAATAATAATAAAAAAAAAAGGAATATACAGAAATATATTCATCTTTGAGTTTGAATCATCATCATCATCATCATCATCATCATCATCATCAACAGCAGCAGCATCGTGGACATTCACTGTTACATGTATGGCATCACAGAAGGGACAAAAAACACAGTCGGCTCCAACGAGAGGAAAAAAAAAAACAAAA
>NC_043999.1:2236127-2238627 GCF_902150065.1 Myripristis murdjan | reverse complement strand
CATTTCCGACACGTCTCCCTGGAATCCGGCGGCTCATGTTTGGGATCTCTGGAAAGCTCCGGATCTCAGCTAGAATTTCAAAATAAAGCTCCTGTGGGGTTTGAATGAAGTTCGGCTGCACGGCGAGGACAAGCGGCAGAGCTGGAGAGGGTCAGCCACTTCTTCACTTCTTTTTTGGAGTGAAGCGGAAAAAAAGTGACTGGAAACATGGAAAAAAAAAAACAATCCAAACCTTAAGAAACACACACATGTAGTCTTGTTGTAGAATTTGTGCCATGTCAACAGAGAAACTATTTGAAAAACTGTGATTTTATGAATTAATGCTGATGTGGGAGATGACATCGTGTTGTTGAAAAGAGTCCAGATCCGATGTGGAGTCTCATTTAATTGAAGACAGAAGTGAAACCTAACAGCCACAGAGTCTGGCTGCCAGGTTTTACACCCTGAACTGCCTCAGGTTTGCATGTTGACCCACTTTCATCAAGTTTGCCATCTTTCTTTTTAAAAAAACATGTACAACAAAAAACCCATGTTGGTGCTTCACGTGCAGTTTGAGGAGAGGTGAAGTTTGATTCTGACATGAGGCTGACAGCACAGGCACAGATCAGCACGTGGACTCACACGGACTAAATGACATTATTAGGCGCTAAAATAAATAAATAAATTAAAATAATAATAACAAAACAAGATACGCCTGTCGTGGTGGGACTTTCTGATGCAGAAAATCCTGCATGGATTCATTACAGCTTTTACCCGATAAGAGCCGTGTGGACTGATGCAGACGAATCTGTGACGTTAAACCCCGAGCAGAGATCTGAATCTGTGCAAGCTGACAGGCCTGCTGACAGACAGACAGGCAGACAGACAGACAGGCCTGCTGACAGACAGACAGACAGGCAGAGAGACAGACAGGCCTGCTGACAGACAGACAGACAGAGAGACAGACAGGCCTGCTGACAGACAGACAGACAGGCCTGCTGACAGGCAGACAGACAGACAGGCCTGCTGACAGACAGACAGGCAGACAGACAGACAGGCCTGCTGACAGACAGACAGACAGGCAGAGAGACAGGCCTGCTGACAGGCAGACAGACAGAGAGACAGACAGACAGACAGGCAGACAGACAGAGAGACAGACAGACAGGCAGAGAGGCAGACAGAGAGACAGACAGACAGGCAGACAGGCAGACAGACAGACAGGAAGCTAACAGGGATGAAAACAACCTCCTGAGCTACATTCTCTCTCACTGTCTTGCGTTCGAAAAGCTGTGACACATTTCGCATCATCTTACCTGAAATATTAATGAAAAGCAACTAAACAGGCAAATATATATATATATATATATATATATATATTTATATATATATATAAATATATATATATAAACCCATATCAGATATCTGACACGGCAAGACTTCAGTAATGAAGGGAAGCATGAAATATTTTGTTTTCCTTGCAGATTTAATGTGATTCTGTATGGATGTTGGTATGATCAGTAAATACTGCACTAATACTGCTGCTACATCTAGTATTACTACTGTACATCAACTACAAATACTAATACTGTGACGATACCTGCTGTTAAACTGCTACTACTGCTACTACTACTGTTACTACTGCTACTGCGAGCTACTACTACTTCTACTACTACTACTACTGCTACTGCTAATACTGCTACTACTGCTGCTACTGCTAATACTACTACTACTACTACTACTGCTACTGCTACTACTGCTACTACTACTACTGCTACTACTGCTACTATTGCTACTACTGCTACTACTGCTACTGCTACTACTGCTACTACTACTACTGCTACTACTACTGCTACTACTACTACTGCTACTACTACTCCTGCTGCTAGCTGCTACTGCTACTACAACTACTACTGCTACTGCTACTGCTAATACTACTATTGCTACTGCTAATACTACTACTGTTACTGCCCTCCATACAGTCTTTATGTCTCTGTATAATAAATTAAATTTATCTGAGTGATTCCTCATCAAAGTATCAGTGATGTCTGGAAGCTCATATCTGAGCCACATCACGAAGCTGCATCACAACTAATAAAGTAAAAAGAACATTAACAGCTGCATGGAATGTCGACTCTGACTTCATGTGAATTAAGAAAAAAAATGAATCACACAAAAAGTTAAATTCATTAATGTTTCCATGATAAACGTGCAACAGTCACCCTGACATCCTCTCTCATTCTAACCGGCGCCGTGTGCTGATGAGAGTCTGCATGTGGCACTGTGACCCAGTTCCAAAGATCATGTATGTGGAGAGATGCCTCTGTCTGTCTGTCTGTCTGCCTGCCTGCCTGTCTGTCTGTCTGTCTGCCTGTCTGTCTGTCTGTCTGTCTGCCTGTCTGTCTGCCTGTCTGTGTGTCTGTCTGTGTGTCTGTCTGTCTGTCTGTCTGCCTGCCTGCCTGTCTGTCTGTCTGTCTGCCTGTCTGTCTGTCTGTCTGTCTGCCTGTCTGTCTGCCTGTCTGTC
>NC_043999.1:2226127-2231127 GCF_902150065.1 Myripristis murdjan | reverse complement strand
ACGGAACAACAAAGTCGGGCCGGCCGAGCCGCCGCCGCCGCCGCCGCCGCCACCGCCGCACGCCACGCTCTCCTCTTTAAAGGGGAAGCAGGTCCTGACACGCCGAGCCGCCGGCCGGCCCGACTCCCGGACCTTCAGCCCCTCCACGGCGACTCCCCGGATGCTTCGGCACGTTGAATCGAGCGAATCACCATCCTGCTCTCTAACTTATTGAACCGTATTTGGTATTTTTGGATTTATCTTAGACTTATTATTACTAGCTGGGTTTCCATCCACCTATTTCTATTCGCATTTTCAGAAACTGCGAAAAAAAAAAAAACTTGGATGGAAACGCCAGGAATTCGAAAAACGGCTGAAAATTCGCAAAAAAGTTTTTACGTTTAGAGGAGGTGGATTTCTCAGCGTATCGATAAAAGAAAATGCGACTTTTTGCTGTGGAAACAGGTTTTGCGAATAAACGATGACTGGACCGGATACCACGTCACACTTCTACGCTACAGTCTTATTATTAGTTATTATTATTAGTATTATTAGTCTCTTATTCCTTATTTAGGATGGTTCGGTACGAAGTTAGCGCTGCCAAAATAGTAAGCAGACTTCTCCCAAGAGCCGACAAGTTCAGCAGGAATCTGTCCCTGATCAGCTGTTGAGTGTCAGCTGAGTGTTTGTTGTTGTTCAGTCGACACACAGACGCTGTCTGATGACATCATCTCACGGCGCACTCTCCTCTCAATAATCGCAAAACAAAACTATTGGAAACAGGCATAAATTCGCATTTTCTTTTGCGCATTTTGACAAAATTCGCTCAAAAATTTCGATATATTTGGATGGAAACCCAGCTATTGTCAGGGATTTTGTGCATGTGCATGTTAATGTGTTTGTATTAAGTCCTGGTCCACCTGCAGGAGCTTCTCTGGCCCCTTTTCCACCAAAGAGGCTCCAGGGCTGCTTCGGAGCCAGTGCCTGACTCAGCACCGGCCAAACTGGTTCCAAACTGGTTCCAAACCGGTTCCAGGCGAGCACCAACTTGGAGCAGGGGCTAAACGGGAGCCAAAAAAAGAACCTATGACACGACCCACCACGTCATTGGTGGGCGGGGTTACAGACCCAAACGGGAACAGTAAACGCTATGAACCGCCATTTGTAAAACAACAATCAGCTGGTGGCATTCTCAGCAAACAAAAAACAGGATGGATGCTAAAAACCAGCAGCAGTGGACAGAGGAGGAGACCCAGTCCTTTCTGGCCATCGGGGCTTCATCCCAAGTCCACAACAAGTTGGAAGGAGCAGCTCGAACAAAGCCGGTCATGTGATCACGCTTTACGCTGACGTCATGACGTGGCTCCGCTTGGCTGTTGGCCGATGGAAAAGCAAACCAGTTCTTTGTTGGAACCAGTTAAGCACCGGCTCTAGCACCAGCACCGAACCAGCAGCAGGTTCTTTTTGGTGGAAAAGGGACATCTGAGCTCCATCCTGAACCCAGAGACATCAATATGGAGCTGGTCCTTTACAGCAGAACAGCTTCCACTCTTCTGGGAGGCTTTCTGCCAGATGTTGGAGTGTGTCTGTGGGAGTTTCTGCCAGATGTTGGAGTGTGTCTGTGGGAGTTTCTGCCAGATGTTGGAGTGTCTGTGGGAGTTTCTGCCAGATGTTGGAGTGTCTGTGGGAGTTTTGAGCCAGATGTTGGAGTGTCTGTGGGAGTTTTGAGCCAGATGTTGGAGTGTGTCTGTGGGAGTTTGTGCCAGATGTTGGAGTGTCTGTGGGAGTTTCTACCAGATGTTGGAGTGTGTCTGTGGGAGTTTGTGCCAGATGTTGGAGTGTCTGTGGGAGTTTCTACCAGATGTTGGAGTGTCTGTGGGAGTTTGTGCCAGATGTTGGAGTGTGTCTGTGGGAGTTTCTACCAGATGTTGGAGTGTCTGTGGGAGTTTGTGCCAGATGTTGGAGTGTGTCTGTGGGAGTTTGTGCCAGATGTTGGAGTGTCTGTGGGAGTTTCTACCAGATGTTGGAGTGTGTCTGTGGGAGTTTGTGCCAGATGTTGGAGTGTCTGTGGGAGTTTCTACCAGATGTTGGAGTGTCTGTGGGAGTTTGTGCCAGATGTTGGAGTGTGTCTGTGGGAGTTTCTACCAGATGTTGGAGTGTCTGTGGGAGTTTCTGCCAGATGTTGGAGTGTCTGTGGGAGTTTTGAGCCAGATGTTGGAGTGTCTGTGGGAGTTTGTGCCAGATGTTGGAGTGTCTGTGGGAGTTTCTACCAGATGTTGGAGTGTGTCTGTGGGAGTTTGTGCCAGATGTTGGAGTGTCTGTGGGAGTTTGTGCCAGATGTTGGAGTGTGTCTGTGGGAGTTTCTACCAGATGTTGGAGTGTGTCTGTGGGAGTTTCTACCAGATGTTGGAGTGTCTGTGGGAGTTTCTCCCAGATGTTGGAGTGTCTGTGGGAGTTTTGAGCCTTTGTGAGCTCAGACTCTGATGTTGGACCAGAGGGTCCGGCTCCCAGTCTGCGTTCTAGTTGATCCAAAGGTGTTGGATGGGGTTGAGGTCGGGGCTCTGTGCGGGCCGCTCAACTTCTTCCACACCAAACTCAGCCGGCCACGCCTTTATGGAGCTGCTCTGTGCACTGGGGCTCAGTCATGCTGGGACAGGAAAGGGCCTTCCTTCCCCAAACTGGTCCCACAGAGCTGGAAGCAGAGAATTGTCCAAAATGTGTCGGTGAGCTGAAGCGTTCAGATTTCCCTTCAGTGGAACGGACGCTTCTGTGATAGCTGATACAAAATCTCCTGCATTAGAAATGTTTAGAAATGCATGATAAATTTGCTGATAGAAATAAAACAGGCTTTGTATGAGCCTCCATTAGGAACAACGGCGTATTAGCGCCACTGCAGGGAGAAAAAAAAAATCATAGATAGCTGTCCTCCTCCTGTGGGATCCAGTCAGAAGGAAATCCTGCTGGTCTGAGTCCAGAACCCCAACCTCCTCCTCAGCATCTGGACTCTGAAGAGACGTTGCTGTGACTTGGGCCGATTCAGAAGAAAACAATCTGCTGATTCTGGGCTCCGACCAGCAGGATCTCCTTGTTCCTGAATCCCATGTCAGAGTAGAATCTGCTGAGGGGATCAGCTGCAGGCCTGAGACACGGCCAGCAGGGGGCAGCACAGGTGGAGCCTTCAGAGGCAGAACAGGATTGGAAAAGGTTTTTTTTTTTTTTTTTTTTGCATAAATGTGCGACTTTAATCTCATTTTTTTTTCCTCAGAACACTACCCTCCTCCTCCCCGGCTCCATACTTTTTTTTTTTGTCTCTACAGCGTTCCTAGCTTGCTGTTGTAATTAGGCGGTGTTAAATAGAAAATCAACCAATAAAAAACAAAAAAACAGTTTTGATTTTGAGGCTCAGAGTGGATGTGGGTGCTTCACTTTCCTTCCTCTGAGGCTCCGAGAGGCTGAACCTGAAAACCTGCGACAGTCTGAAGTCCCGCTGATGCACCTGAGCCACGTCAGCACACGTGCATGATGTTTCTGCACAGGCTCACCGGCGTGTTGATCGATACCAATGACTCAATTATCGCCTGGCCGGCCGCTGAGCTTTCTGCCTTTCAGAACTCATTTTCTGGCCAGAACAAAAAGCCGGCGGCGCAGAGAGAGGCCGGGCCGCGGCGCCGTCGCTCTGAGCCGGGAGCCTGAATGAGCCGAGCAGCTCTGACCTTGGATTCAGCGCCGCTTCTTGAAAAGACTTCAGCGGCGCTTCTTAATAGATGCGGCGTCTTTCACAAAAAAAAAAAAGAAAAAAGAAAAAAAAAAAAAAGAAAAAGGAGAGGAAAACATGAAGAAACAGCACGACCCTTTTCAACTCGCCGTTTCAGCCGGCGATCAAAAGGCTTTTGAAGCGGCTGCTGATCCTCGTCCTGCTGAAGAGAAAACCTCTCGACAGACACAAGCCGGCCCTCGACGAGCTCCCGCGCCGCCTCATCGGCTCCGTTTAGCGAGCGGCGGCGGCTCCTCGCCTCGGCCACGGACCTCAGCGTCTTCAAGAGCCTTCTTGTTTTTTCCTCAAAGCTCAGAAACCAGCTTTTTTTTTTTTTTTTACAGACACAAGGACCAGACAAATGAAACAATCAAATCAAAAATAAAGAGCAAATTGGAGACAACACACACCTAGCGGCCTGTGTGTGTGTGTGTGTGTGTGTGTGTGTGTGTGTGTGTGAGTGTCAGTCTGCAATGTGAGGACTTCATGCACAATGGAGATTTAAAAAGGCAACTCTGAACAATTACTCAAAGACTAATATGCAATACACTGCAAAAACGCAAAATCTTACCAAGATTATTTGTCTTATTTCTAGTCAAAATATCTCATTACACTTAAAATAAGACATGATCACCTCAGAAGGAACTTGTTTTTAGACAATTTTCACTTGTTTGAAGTGAAAATTCACTTGAAACAAGTGAAAATTTGCTTGTTTCATTGGCAAAATTTGCCAGTGGAAAAAGTGAAAATTCACTTGAAATAAGTGAAAATTAGCTAGAAACAAGAAACAAATTTTGCCAATGAAACAAGCAAATTTTCACTTGAAACAAGAGACAATTGTCTAAAAACAAGTTCCTTCTGAGGTGATCATGTCTTATTTTAAGTGTAATGAGATATTTTGACTTGAAATAAGACATTTTTGACTTGAAATAAGACAAATAATCTTGGTAAGATTTTGAGTTTTTGCAGTGATACGGCCGAGTGCAGCATCCAAATGTCAGGAGCGGCAGAGTTTTTAATCTTTGAAGGTAAAATGTGACAAAATGTTGTTGTAAATAAAGTTTTGTGACCACGGGGCCACAAACTGTATTTTCCAGATGTGTTTTCCATGGAAATTAAACTGATTAGCTCTCAAAATGTCGCTAAACATGAGACTTTTCATTCTTCTTTCAGCAGCCGCCCGTCCCACCTGCTGATACAGCCCCTGGAAGTTTTCCCCAAAATGCTCTTTTTCCAGTTTTGAGAAGTTAAATGAATTATCAGAAAA
>NC_043999.1:2193627-2211127 GCF_902150065.1 Myripristis murdjan | reverse complement strand
TGCATCAGTAATTTTAATATATGGTATAATACTTAAGTAATTGCACATTTCAGATATTGCAATATATTGGAAAATAAAAAGAGTAGTTCCCATATATGGAAATGTATTATCTATACCTCATGACATTTTCCAATATATTGCAATATATTTTTGTTTCATAAGGGATTTTGACTGGGAAATAATTATTTTTTTGACTGTTTTTGCAAATAAAACCATAGATCTTGACAAAGTTAAGGACCCCTGGCTCTTCCTCCTCGTCTTCCTCGGCGCCCCGACCTCGTCTCTACCTGGGCTTCCTGCTTTTCTCTACATATGCTTCTTGTCGAGCGGCCATCTGTTGGCTGGTTCTTCTGGGAACAGGCAGCTCTCGGGCGCTCTCTGCACAGGAATCTGAGTTATGGCCGACATCTGTGTGTGTGTGTGTGTGTGTGTGTGTGTGTAAACCTGCGAGCTGCAGACGTCTGCACGGCGGCAGCAAACATCACCTTCCACTTTGGCTTTGGTGTGGAGGATGAAGATGAAACCCAAAAAGGCACCGGCGCCTCACCTGTGTCAACCTGCTGGAGGTAACATCTCCACCTCCTCCCTGCTGCAACCAGGAAGCACCTCCTCCCTGCTGCAAACAGGAAGCACCTCCTCCCTCCGGTTTCCTCAAACAGCAGAACCCAAGTGTTCTCAAGCGGAACAATTGCATTGTGGGTCCAGGAGTCCAATATTTACTCCATTATCTCTGACAAATTCCTCGCTGACAAAGCTGAGTCTGTCTGACAACACTCTGCTTTCATGCTCATGTTATTTCTGGAGCTCCTCCTCAAGAACCCCTGGAAGACCCTCAGTGACCCCCTCGAATCCCTCAAGGGCATCTGGAACCCTATCAAAAACCACAAGAACCGCATTCAAGCACTCCTGGACATCCCTAACAAAAAACTCCTGAACCCCCCAAAAACATTTCCTGAAATGACTTTAAGTACCCCTGCACCTCCTCGATAACACCTGGAACCTCCTAAAGGAACCCTGGAACACCCTCAATGACCCCTAGAATCCCTCACGGGCTTCCAGAACCCTGTCAAAAACCACTAGAACCTGCTTTAGGAACCCCAAGAACCCAAATAAGTCCCTTGAGAACTCCTGAAACGCCCAAGAATAATACCTGGAACTACTTGAAGGTCCCCTGCATCCCTTCAAGAACACCGGGAACCTCCTAAAGGAACCCTGTGACCCTGTCAAAAACCGCTAGAACCCCCTTTATGAATCCTGTAAACCCCTCAAGAACTCAGAGAACTGCTAAATCCCTGCCAAGGACCTCTGGAACCCCTCAAGAACTCCTGGAATACTCAACCCACTTCTCAAAACCTGAGAACCCCTCAAAGACTGTTGGAGTGCTCTTAGGAACCAATGGAACCCCCCTCAGTCTCTTCAAGCAGGCTCAGAACCCCACCTGAATCCACTAGAACCTCCTCTAAGACTCTTGTAACCCCCGTGAGAGCTCCTTGAACCCCCTGAAGGACCCTTAAAACCACCTGGAGGGAACCCTGGAGGATCCCACACCACAGTTTGAGAACCGCTGCTGCATGTGGCCGACGGCAAACCACGAGTGAGCGTGCACGATGAGCGTGCACGGTCTGAACAAATTACAGATGGACTCCCATCAGACTGCACCAGTGTGTGTGTGTGTGTGTGTGTGTGTGTGTGTGTGTGTGTGTGTGTGTGTGCGCTGCTGGTGGCAGGAACAATTTCCCATCAGAGAATCAATAAAGTATTAAAACTTTATTCACTTCAATTCAGTTTCAGGGCGGGATCTCAAAGTTTAGTCTGTATAGAGAGAGAGAGAGAGAGAGAGAGAGAGAGAGAGAGAGAGAGAGAGAGAGAGAGAGGGAGGGAGAGAGAGAGACAGAGAGACAGACAAAGAGAGAGAGAGAGAGGGAGAGAGAGAGAGAGAGAGAGAGAGAGAGAGGGAGGTGGAGAGAGAGAGAGAGAGAGAGACAGACAGAGAGAGAGAGAGGGAGAGAGAGAGAGAGAGAGAGAGAGAGAGAGAGAGGGAAAAGTGTGTTGTCTTTGTCGTTGTCCAGACAACATCTGCCCCCATCATCTAAGGAGGACCAGACACACACACACACACACAAACCAGTCCCAGACAAGGCCCCCTAGTCCAAGACAAATGGCAGCAGAGAGAGAGAGCGAGAGAGAGAGAGAGAGAGAGAGAGAGAGTTGCTGAGATCCTGGAGTGAGGGAGGAGGAAACAGACGAGTGGAGGACGGGTCGGGTCGGGTCGGTTGCTGTACTGGATATTTGCACTTCAAGATACTTTATTTATTTATTTATTTATTTATTTATTTATTTATTTTAAGCGGACCTGCATGTCACCATCCACTAAAAACTGACCACCAGTTGAGACCCTCTGGTTTTAACACAGAAAGTCACGTTTAAGTAGCGCTGGGCGGTATGACCAAAAATGTACATCACGGTATTTTTCAAAATTATATCGGTTTCACGGTATTTTCTTTTTTCATGCACGACTGGGTGTTAACCACGTTTTCTAATGATTTAGAGAAGAATTACTGCAGTAAATTAATTTAGAATGACCTATTTTACTGTCATGAGGAATGAATACTGGACATTAAGGTCCAAGTTGTCCACCCTAGTATTAATACAGGTTTCCATGGCAACACAAAATGATGTAAAGAGGTGGCACTCATGATTCTAATGAAGTGAAGGAATCAGAATGCATGACAGCTGCAGTCAAAACACAGAACCTTTTTATTATGCAAATTTAAGGCCACTTGCATTAATATGCAGACTGATTTGACTGATTTAACAATATGTTAAAATATTATTATTATTTTAAAAATGTGAATTACTTATCAAACAGACCTAACAATTCAGCTACCAATGAATGAGCAGCAGTATGCCTGTGATAACATAGATTGAAAAATAAGCCGAAGTGATACCTCTTCTCTGAATAGACAAGCTAAGCCAGTGTGCTGCTGTTAGCCAGTGAAAATAGAGCAGAGTGGGAACTCTTCACTTTGTTACACAATCTATGTCAGTACGCTGCTGTAGCCTGGAAAGTTTCTTTGCCAGACGGATTTTTTGAAGCCGAAGACAAACAGCCGACACAGCTCCTCTTTTTGGAAAAAGTTCTTCAGCTTCATTTTCTGAGTCCCCACTGCTTAGAGAGTGCAACTGCAAAAACAGTCCCCCCTCCAACGATGTCCTGTGGTGCTACGTTCCGCGTGCTGTTCCCAACGTTATGTGCGCTACACACACACACCGGTATTGGGGTATCTGAAAAATTCATATCATAAAAAAAATAACACCGGTATTCGGTATGAACTGGAATACCGCCCAGCACTACGTTTAAGCTCCGCCCACTCATTCTGAGTGTTTGGTCCGTTCACGACGACTCCTCCATATTTTTTTTTTCCACGTCAACAAACCGTTTATCAGCCAACAGAGTCACAATGTGAGTTTGTGGTTGAAGCAGCCGCCTCATAATGTTCTGATCAACATTCAGAAACCACACAGCTGATGATCGGCTGTGGAAAGCAAAACGTTTCCCCGCTTAGGGACTATTTTCCCTGGCGGAGGAGGACGGAGCGTTTTTTTCACTCCGCCTCCAATTTCAAAAAGTCATCAAAACCAAACTTCCTATTAATTAAAATAAGTGAAGGGAATTTAACTTGCTCAAGGGCACCTGAGCAGGACACAGTGGCTCCCGGCTGGAGTTCATCCGCTGCTCCTGCTGCTGCCGCGGAGTGAAAACCAAACGCACCCAGCACACACTATGGATTTTCTCATTGACGGCCATGTATTTTTAATGGCTACATGCATTCTAACAGGTTTCAAGGGCCTTAAGCTCCTGCAGCTCACCGACACACACACACACACACACACACACACGACCGTGAAAAATTCCAATTGACAGGAGATAATGAATGTGTTTTGTTTCCTTTGGTGTGTGTGTGTGTGTGTGTGTGTGTGTGTGAGACAGGGGCATCACACTGTGTGCAGGCGTGACCGTCTCATGACCCGCCGCAACACTTCACACACTTCACACACTTCACACACTCCGCCCGGCGGCTCTGTTCGGGAGGGTGCGTTCGATTCAAGCCACGTCTCCCATGATGCCTCAGGCTCACTGCACTGTCTGCTACATCACGGCACGGTGACTCCTGACCTTTGACCCCCCTGTGATGCCGAAGACCGAGGAAGTGAAGCTTCCCTTTTTCCCCCCGACGTCCCCAGACTGAGACCAGATGTTGGACGCCATGTCCACCTCTGGACGTCCAGTGGATCAGTTCCTATGGGTAGCATCTCCTGTTAGCTTAGCATAAACACTTGAAGTCTATGGGAGTCGTTAGCCTGGCTCCGTCAAAGAGGAAAAAATAAAGCTCACAGCAGCTCTGAAGCTGTCTGATTCACACCGTGGATCTCCTGGGGGATCGATAAACTATTTCTGATGTCAAACAGACGTCAGAGCCTCTCATCTGTTATCAGTTCAGGTTCTTCCAGACATTTTTTCACACAAAAACTCCCACGAAGCATCGCAAGACGTTCCTTATCTGCTACCTGCATAATATTCCTGTTTCCTGCTGTGTTTTGCTTTGTTTAGGATGTGTAACCATCATGATAACAGTGGAAAAAAAAAACACGCTTTCAGACTGGATGGTGCATTTGATTCCCCACATGTAGATGCAGCGTTTTCCTACTAACCAACGTATGTAATACCCGAACGTGTGCAGCGTGCAAATGATTCAAATATTTTGGGGAGGAGAGGGTGATGAGCAGGGGCGGGTCTACCAGGGTGGCCTGGCCTGGCAGCTGCCACCCTAAAAACAGGCCACCCCAGTTTGGATAATCTGATAGAAAAAAAAATGTAAATGTCGCTGGTGGGAGATATTCAAGAGCGACGCTGGAGTGTCGGAGTGTCAGTGAACGTGTCCTGAGAGGAGCAGCAGCAGGTTCCGTTGGTGATGAGGTGATTGATCTCTGAAAGGTGTCGGGGCGCTCTCACTTCTCCACGTGGAACCACAGATATCACCACTGCAGCGCTCGCAGCTCCACATGACGAGGGTGCGCTCGTTTCGCCGTGTCCGCCCCCCCCCCCCCCCCTCCTCTTCACTCGGAGGGCGCGTTTGATTTACCGCGTTTCAGCGACAGATGTTTTCATTTTGGTAGAGTGCGCTTGATTTATTTATCATGTCATGTTTTGCAACTGTGAAAGGTCGCCGGGGGTCGGGGGCGGGGCGGCGCGGGGGCGGGGCGGCGGCGGCGGTGGTGAGGTGTGCAGGAGGATGAATCCAGCGCTCCTCCACCTCTCTGAATCTGGGCCATTTGGAGCCCAGTTTCGAATCGAGTCTCTCCCTGCTGGTCTGCTCTTGACCCAGCTGCCCCCTCCTCCCCTCGCCCCCCCCCCCAACACCCCGCCCCCCTCCCCTCCGCTCGCCTCCCCTCATCCTCTCCCTTGCTCGCTCGCTTTCTCGCTCTCTCTCTCCTCTTGACCTCATGTCATCAATCTTAAGGGGAGCTGTGAAAAAAAACACACACTGGCCCTTTAAATCCTGCCTCCAGCTATGGGCTGCCCATCCCCCAACGTGCCCCCCTCCCACCGCTACCCCACCACCCTGCACACACACACACACACACACCGCTCCCCCCCCTTCACACACACACACACTCGCCTGCAGGGAGCCGGGCTGAGGAGCTTCACTGTTTTGACGGCGACTTCAATGGATTCAGTTTCACCGAGGAGGAAACAACGCAAACTAGTTAGAATATTAAAAAGTATTTATTGACATTTACACTGTGAAAACCCTTCATGTGTCCTTTGGTTTACCTGTCATCGCTCCTGAACACACACACACACACACACACACACACACACACACACTGAGCTCTTCATGTCTTTAATTCCTCGTGTAACGAAGTCGAAACTCCAGACGATGCATCGGAACATGTTTGAGTCCACGCACAGCGCCCCTTCATTTTAAACTGCTGACATCTTACCAAGAAAAAAAAAAAAAAAATCAAAGATTAAAAAATAAACCTCTTAATTTCAAAATTCAAGTGTTTTATTGCATGAATTCATGCATTCATGTTGACAATGAGGTTGAATGATCTGTTCTTTCTTCATTGATGCAAACTGATTTTTTTTTCAGTGTCTGATTAAGCAGGTGTTCAGGTGTTAATGTTAACCCTCTGAAATCTGAATAAATAAATAACAAAAAAATTTAATAAATAATAATAAAATAAATAATAAATAATTACACATCAAAGCTAAAAAACTAAAAAAAAATACACAATTACCAGAAAATTTGAAAAAAAAAAAAAGCACAAAGATTACCTGAAGATTGTCCAAAAAAAAAATATCAATTTAAAAAACTATACTGAAAATTATAAATCACTGAATTGATCAAAATAAAACAAATAATTAAAAATTAAAGCTAAAAAATGTAAAAACTACTCAAGAAAATTACCAGAAAATTAAAAAAGATTAACCAAGAAAAAAAAATCAATTACAAAAAATATTTATAATTATAAATGAATAAATAAAAAATTTAATTAAACAAGAAATAAAAATTAAAACAAAAAATAAAAAATTACAGAGGAATTTGAAAAAAAGCACAAAATTACCTGAAGACTAACGACTAACAAAAATCAGTCATAATAAAACTGTATTTCTAACTATTTAAATAATATATTGATTTAAAGATGTCACATTTCTGCTGCGTCTGAATCCTCGGTGACGTTTCTGAGAGCGAGAGTTTGTACAGAAACTAAAGATCCTAAAATATTGTTATTATTATTATTATTATTATTACTATTATCATTATTATTATTATTATTATTGTTGTTGTTGTTGTTGTTGTTGTTGTTGTTATTATTATTACTCCACAGAGCTGGTGTTTGGAGACGCTACGCTGTGAAGTTCCTGAACACACACCGACCGACAAACTGCAGCGGCGTCCACAGATAACTTTGCATAAAATAAACAAATAAACAAATAAACAACAAACAACACGAGATTAGAAAGTTTTATGAAGCGATTCAGAAGATGCTGCTAGCATAACAACATCAGGCGGTAGGCCAACAGGCTAGTGGCTAAACACACACACACACACACACACACACACACACAGATTTGCTGACCGTGTGCTGTCACAGGGAATACGAGGACAAGCCCGACTCTACTGCAACACACACACACACACACACACTGTTGTGCTCTGTGGTCAATACAGTGACAAACCTTGACTCAACTACATTGTCCACACACACACACACACACACACACACACACACACACAAAGAGAGAGAGAGGGAGAGAGCAGTGTGCTGTCATAGGCAATAAACGCACAGAGACTTGCTTGCACTGCAGTGTACACACACACACACACACACACACACACACAGTACTACACAGGCAGTGTGTTGAACAGTCCTGAGTTCAGCCTCGACATTCGGACACAAAATGTTGATTTGGGTCCTTGAACGCACCGCGAGCGGCTCGGTTCAGGTTGGAGGAAGGTCGTGGTTAACGTTAGGACGCCTGACTGGCCTGTTATCTCACACCTGATTGGACGTTGCCAGCGGTAACGCCCCCCACAGGTGTGGGTCAGTCGGTCCCTGCATCTCTTCCCATCATCACTCTGTCTTAACCAATCAAATGCGAGCTTTAGTCTCTTTTTATCTGTAAATGAAAATGGGTTCTCTCCCCTTTGCAGACACGCCCACCTTCTGCTAATCCCATGCAGTTTGGGCCCCAAAGCCTGCAGTCCACATGTGTTCTTGTGGCCTGTTGTAAAATGGTGTGTTTGTGCAGACTGGGGCCTAAACAGTCTTGGAGCTGCATCAGTTGCTTTGACTGGAAAGCTGAGACTCTTGTGGATTCAATGAGCCACATCTGATTCCTGTGTGATGATGTTGGCCCCCATAGCAGCCATTTCACTGCAGGCAGAGACTTTTGTCACACTGGACGTCGCTGGAGAAAATGACCTCTAGTGACCTCTAGGAGAATCACAGCCTCATCAGACTTTACAGACACAAAGTAGACGAGGATTCAAAAAACTAACATCGTGATAAATCGTAAAAACAAATTGCAGGACATATCGAGGTGTCGTGAACTAAACTAATTTGGTTCCTGCTTGAGGTGGGACTGGATCCTGAGTCTGTGCAGTGAAGGTCCGTGTGATTGGTCCATGCAACCCCTAACCACCGACTTCTTCGTTGGTCTTTATGCTACAGCGCGGTGCAGGTCCCATCTGATTGGTTAAGACAGGCTGATGATGATAACGGCCGAGTTAGAAGACGTTCATCCTGAGGAACGTTAACGTAACGGGAGACAAACAACGTCCTGTTGATCCACAACATGCCACCTGTGTGTGTGTGTGTGTGTGTGTGTCATTTTGAAGAATGTTAGCCAAGGGGGGAGGAGGCTAACGGTTAGCATCGGGCTAGCACCCTGCACCCAGGCAGCACCACCACTACTGAGGGGGAAATCATATCACATTGTTTCTAAATGGGTGAACTATCCCTTTATGAAGTTTAAAGTCACCCCAGCCTGAACACACACACACACACACACACACTGCACAGAGTTACATTCATGTGACATCATCATTACAAAACTGCAGCTATTAGAGAGAAAAACCATTCCAATGTCAAAACCTCACAACAGAGTGTGTGTGTGTGTGTGTGTGTGTGTGTGTACATGCATGTGTATTGCAGTAATACTCTTGTAATATTCCTACAGAGGCTTGTAGTATTTCTGTGGCTCTTAACAGGGAGTTTCTTTTCACTTTCGTGTTTTAAACACAGCATTCTTTTAGATTATTGTGTGTGTGTGTGTGTGTATACACACTGTTACTCTGCTGAAACGTGTTATAGGATTACTACAGCCACACACACACACACACACACACACACACACACAGTAACCTTGGACAGCAGCAGTGTGTACTAACAGAACAAAGGGAATATTTATCGGCTGGCAAGTAAAACGCTTTTTCCCCTCACGCTTTACTGCTGATCAATACACAGCCAGAGGGACACACACACACACACACACACACACACACACAGAGGACTATAGCAGTCGTCTGATAAACTGTGGATATAATATAACACAATGAAGCATAATAAACTCCTGTATGCACAACATGCTGCCCTGTAACAGGATTCAGGCTCGATACTACCAGCCAACAAAGAGACACTACAGGAATATTACAGAAATTACAGAAATACTTTTAGTGCCACATATTTGTCAAAAACTTCAGGAACATTATAGGAAGCTTATATTAATAATCAGTATCTGGTAACTACTGATATGTGGTCATTTTAGAGAAATTTTAGCGGAATATTATCATGATAAGTGTCATAAACTCCTCATTAGCTGCTGCAGAGACTATACACATTCACATGGGAATATTATAAAAAAAAATTCATAGAAATATTACAGTATCACTTTATTTACCTCACTCACATGATGCATTCATGAACAGTGTGTGAACCGTTAACACGTGCTTTATAACACAGGCTGTTACAGCTGATGGTGAGCAGATATTGCATCAAATAGTTCACATTTAATATTTAAAGTCATCTTAATTTTGTTATAAATGTCAATGATATCCGTGCATGTGCTTAATACGGTGTTATTATGTGAATCTGTTAACTGTTTATATGTTTATTATCATTATTATCATTATTAATGCTTCATTTAGTGGGTTAAAATCAAGTGTAACTGACTGAACTCATTAACTACCATAAAGACTGTAAATCATTATAGGAATACTATAGAATATTGTGGAAATATAGGAATATTGCAGTAATCTAACAGTATGTAGTCACTATAAACTCATTAATAATATCACATTGCAGGGACTTTTTAAGTAGAACTTTATGTATTTTAAGTGTCTGGTCGCTATAAATGATCATAGACACACTGTACATTAAAAGGTTGACTGTGTTATTATCAATATTTTTAAAATTTTCTTCACCAGTGCAGTGGAAATAAAGCACCACGCAGCATGAGAGCTCACCACAGAGTCACCACGAGTTACTTTAGGAATATCATAGACACTACAGGGGATGCTGAGGGAGATAAACCACCACTAAGCATGCAAAAGTCGCTCACTGACATAAATATTAGACCATAAAATGCAATGAAGACACTATGAACTCACCACTGAGAACCATACACACATCATCAGCCCCACTAGGACTCATATGGCAATACAGTGGAACTATTAGAGAGATATACTGGAGATGAAACATAATAAAGCACGACAAAAATCACATCAGAATCACTGGAAACACATTATAACCTCCTATAAGGACATTACAGCAGGAAATCTGGGATATTACTGGAGATAAAACCAGCGCCAAGCAGGATGAGCCCACTACAGCGTCACAATAAAAGCCTCTGTTGTGAGCATTATGAGAATATCACAGCGTAAGCACTGGAAATAAACCACATCACAAGCACGACAAGGTGACGATTCACCCACCACTGAGGAGCGCAGAGGGAATATGAGTTACCACAGGAATATTATAGACATTATGGGGACAGCAGGAGAGAGAAAACACCACCAAGCACAAAAAGGGCGCTCTATGACACAGATATTATATTTTCAAAAGGCAGTAAAGTCACTATGAAGTCACTACTGAGCACCATGCACACACCAGGAACTATATATACTGGAGATAAAACATAATAAAGCACAATAAAAAAAAATCAAATCAGAATCACTACAAACACATTATAAGCCCTGATAGGAATATTATAGGAATAAAACCGGGATATTATTGAGGATAAAGTCACCACAGCATCACAATAAAAGCCTCAGTTGGAATATCATGAGAATATCACAGGATAGAGGCACCAAACATGACAAGGCGACGATCCGCTCGGCACAGAGCAGCTCAGAGGGAACAGGAGATATTACAGACCCCAGCAGCCATAAAACACCACAAAGCACGAAAATATCAAAATAAAAGGCGGTAAAGTCACTATGATCTCACTACTGAGCGCCGTGCACACACCGCGAGCCTCTATGGGAATATTCTGGGAATAACACGGGGACACTAATGGAGATAAAACATCATACAGCGCAATAAACTCACTGTAGCGTCACAGTAAAAAAAAAAAAAAAAAGCCTCGCTTAAAATTATGGGAATGTTATAAGGATTTATACGGGAATATCAAGTATCATCGGGATTTTTCACGGTGGTGTGTGTCGTATTTTTCCAGCACACACACACACACACACACACACACACACACGCCTCCTCTACTATGAGGCCACATGACCGAGCACCGTATATTCATTCATTCACCCGCCGTAGTAAGACGGTACCGAGCGGCTTGCCGGCCCCGTTTCCCCCCCGGCGCATCACACGCGCACCCGGCCGGGTTCGGGGTGCGGGGTCCGGCTCTGCACGCGGAGGCGAGCCCTTTCCCCCTGCCGTCAGCTCGGTTGCAATATCGATTATCGATCGGCTCGAGCTAGACAATGGAGCGGGCAGAGAAGCCGAGTCCGTGCACGACTCGCGGCTGCAGCCAAGCCCCGACATGCACGCAGCCAAACGGGGATGCTGCGAATTAGAAACGCACGCGAGCTCCAATTAGCTGCTAATGCACGTTAATTGACTGCCGGTGGATGCAAATCCAACGTGCATTCAAGTCCCTGCTGGTAGATGAGCGCAAAGTGACCAATTATTGTTCCTAAGATGGAAAAAAAAAAACATCGATCGCTTATGATTCTCGTTAAGATATTCCAGTAATATTCCTATAATATCACTAGTGAGTTTACACTGTCCGTGTTGCACTTTATTGGGATTTTCCATCTACTACAGCAGCGCTGTGAAGCCATTTAATCCACACTCACACACAGCAGCCTCCCTCTGAGATTCCTACTATCAATATTAATGTTATTCTGGGGTGTTTAGGGTCAAAACGCGCGTCCGGAAAGCCCAGCTTCACGCGGTGCAGAGCCTAAATCTGTGCCTGCAAGCGCCGGGCGACGGCAGCCTTTCACCCAGAAACCCACAAAGCGTCCGGCAGCCGGGCTTACCTGCACACAAAGTTCCCAGCAGAAGTGCAGGAGTCAGCCAGCAGAGCAACATAGTCCCTCTAGTCGGAAGCAGCCGCACCGCCAGATTTACTCCTCAGATTCCTCTCGTCCTTTTCCAACATTTAAAACAGATGAAGTCGCAAATAATAAAATAATAATAATGATAAAAAAAATAATAATAACAGTAAAGGAGAGCAGAGGGGAGGCAGCAGGGCGGACAGGCCCCCTTTGCTTTCACTGTCCAGTGGCTTTTGTGTGTGTGTAGTGGATAGTGTGTGTGCAGCGTGTGTGCAGTGTGTGTGTGTGTATGTGTGTGTGTGTGAGTGTGAGTGTGAATAGTGTGTATTCCTCCTCCTCCTCTCCAAACGCAGCGGAACGGCTCGGCGCTGATAAAGAAGTTCCCAGCGGGTCCGAGCCGGAGCGGCGAGCGGGCCGAGCGGCTCCTCCGGCCGGGAAGCAAAGACTTGAAGCGGCGGGACGAAGCGAGAGGCGAGAAAACAGCCTGCAAAGCCTCTTTCTGTGTGTTTCTGCCTCTCTCTGCTCCTCTCTACCTCCCTCCCCTCTCTCTCTCTCTTTCCCTCCCCTCTCTCTCTCTCTCTCTCCTCTCTCTCCGCTCCGCTCGGCTCCGTCAAGCCGCAGGACAGACACCTGCGCCAGGACCGGAAACCAGCCCATCCCGCCTTCACAATAAGAGAGGAGCTCCTGCTGCTGTGGAGGTCCTGCAGGAGCCACCAACAGCCGCTAAGATGTGCGCACACTTGCTCTTACTTTGCGCGCAAAATAAGCGCCTGCGCAAAATTACGCACAAAATATTCAGGTTTTATCATTTCTACATAACAATAACAATAATCCTTATTCACAGAGCACTTAAAAAAAAACAAACAAAAAAAAAAACATCCTTGCGAGATGCTTCACAGGGGCAGCAGCAAAATAAATAAATAAATAAATAAATAGGTTAAATTAATAATAATTATAAATTCATCAGGCTTTCAAAACAATTTAGAGCAATCCAATAAAAGACAGTTCAAAGAAAATTAAAGCTCAGTCAGTTTTAAGGTGGAACAGAAATCAGATCCAGAAATCACTGATTTTTAAAGTAACTGAGGCTCTAATGCGCAACAAGGTTGTTATAGTTCACCTAAACTAAGCTAAATAAAAAAAACAAAACTAGCTGTGAAAAAAACATTTTAGTGAACTGAAAGAAAAAGGAAAAATTAGACTTTCAAAAAAGAATGAATTCTAACTGAAATGATATTGTGTCATTACCAAACTAACTAAAATAAATCAATCACACGTACAACTTATGTCATTACATTAAGAGGAAAAAAATCGTATTACATTAATGGCAGGTAGCTTTTATTACATTTGCAGGAAACTGATTACATTAACTGGGTTATTATGTTGTACAGAGCAAACTGTTATTACATGAATGTTTTATTGCCCTGGTGGGATGTCATTACACGGCCGGAGGTAACAGCTCCTCCTGCTGTGTATCGCACGAGGCCCCCTAGGGGCATGCTGGAGTACTGCAGGGGCTACGAGAGAGTTTTAAAAAAATACCAGTCATGCATAATTCCTAAAATAATGAGCCTATGCTATAATAAGTTGAATAAAAAATGTAACTGTAAGGTTGATAAATCACACGTTCTCTTCAGTTCTCCCTCTGGGTTCCTGAAGGTGTCAGATGTGTGTGTTTGTGGTTTCAATCTGCTGCCGTGGTCGTGGAGCGAGGACGTTTGTTCACTCTGAGCGGGAAGACGAGACCAAACAAATCCAGAAAGTGGATCAGTGGTTGAAGCGTAGCAGCGATACAGCTGGAAACAAGGAGGAAGAAGAGAAGAAGAAGCAGAAACACAAACAAGAGAATCTGCTCAGCATCAGGTTGTTGGTTCATAACCAAAACGTCTGCACAGAGGAGCTGTTTTTTTTTTGTTTGTTTGTTTGTTTTTTTTTGGTCAGGAAGAACTCAGCTGAAAAAAATATTTCAAAGGGGAAACATGATTGAAAACGTATAAATTTGAGAGTCATTTATTAATTTTGAACACATTCCTATTTAAACATATCCTTTATTATGCATCAGTGCAGCAAATTTCAGTTATTTTATTTTGAAAACCATGCCCGGAAGTCTTATTTTTCACCCTGGCCCGCTTGACACCATTTGGTGCAGCCAAGCTGAACTGAGTCCAAAATGGCTTCTGAGAGAGAGCGAGAGAGAGAGAGAGAGAGAGAGAGAGAGAGAGAGAGAGAGAGAGAGAGAGAGACCCCGGATGTTTAAATACAAAGGCAGGAATGCAATCAAGGCGGGGGGGAGGTGGGGGGCATCCCCACTCATCCAGCAACATAACTGCTGTGTAAATTGAATAATATGGATAATATGGTCAACATCAGTGACACTTGGCTCCTACTGAGGCCTGATGGGAAACGGAGTCTTTCATCTCTGCACTACAGACAGCCAGGGCTCCAAAAAAAAAAAAAAAAAAAAAAAAAAAACTAGTAGAAAAAATGAAAATGAATAAACCACATTTAAATACATGTTTGTTTGTTTGTTTGTGTGTGTGTGTGTGTGTTTGTGTGTGTGCCTGCTTGTTATTATTGGAAAGAACACCACACACGAAAAACAAATCAAAAGAAATGCCTAAATAAAATGAATAAATAAATAAATAAATAAAAGTAAAAAAAAAAAAAAAAAAAAAAAACGAAAAAATTAAACGTTAATCAATCAAACAAACAGACAAAAATAGCTGTTTTAGCTTGGGTTTTTATTTATTTATTTCTTTATTTTTACATTTTTACCTGAACATTTGCAAACAAAAATCATTTTACTTACATTCACTATACAGTATTTTCCCTACCACTCTCTAAATATAAATTTGTCCTGATTTTTTTCCATATCTTTTAGATATCAACACTGTAGTCACACAGTGATCACAGCATCAAGATTATTATCCAGATTATTATCCAAATTACTGTGGATATTTATTTATTTATTTAATTATTCATTCATTCATTTATTTTGTCATTTTAAGTAAACAGTGTCATGTGTTTGCTCTCAGCTGAAAGACTCCCTGTTGTTCTTTGATTCTGTGAAACATCATTTTATTTTTAAACTAGAAAAAAAAATGTGTTTGGTGACTTTGTGCAAATCAGTTACAGCACCAACATTATCAGCCACCCTACCAAAATGAAAAACACCATAGCTATATCAAAAATTTCACAAATAGAACGTGACAGCGTTGTCCACCCTCCTCGCATAATTTCTTGCAGGCCTCCCATCTTCTCTCTGCTCATGATTTGTAACAGCGGACTGACAAAAAAACAACAATAAAAAAAAAACTGTTTGCAGACGATGCTGTATTCTTATAAAGATATTCCACTCATATCCCTTTTTGGCAAAACCACAAGTTTCTGTTGACCAACTTGTCAGCCGCTCCACGCTGAGTCAGAGGACACCCCACATGACCCACTTTGGAGAAACTGCTAAAATCAAAGTGGGCGTGGCTTTGGAACGCATGGGCATGATCTGTGACAAAAAGGGTGTGGTCCAATCCATGTGCGAGGTTAATATGCTGTTCCCTAGCCCAGGACAAAGCTAGTGTCCAAATTGTGTGCTGTTCTGTGGTGTTGCTAATCCGTTGGGATGTTATGGGCCTTTTTGTGATATGCCCCGCCCACTACCACGCCCCCTTTTGACCAAGGGCGTGTAAAAAAGTTGGGCACTTCTTCCTTGGCCCATGACTGACCTTCCTTATTAAACTGGGTATGAATCAGTGTATCTGTTCAGAAGTGATGCCGTTCTGTGACAAAAGGAAGTACAATCGATTTAATTCAATGAAACACTAAAAATGGCATCAGTATTAGGGACACAACCGGCCAATCACAGAACTCAGCTGTACAACTTCAATGTGTACAAATTATCCAATGGACAGCCAGCACAGCCAAGACTGCTCAACGCAGCAGAATTAATACAGGTAAAAAAAAAAAAACCCAAAAAACACTGCAGTTGTTTGTAAAAAAAAAAAAAAAAAAAAGTCTCTATATCTCAACTGCATCTGGTTGTCATGGTAACTGTTGACAGTTACCATGACAACCAGAAGTGGGTGTGGTCGTGTGTTGACCAGCTTGTTGGCAGCCACACACCGAGTCAGAGGACACCCCACATGACCCACTTTAGACAAAGTACCAAAAAACAAAGTGGGCGTGACCTTGGAATAAATGGGCGTGTCATGTGATGAAGTGGGTGGGGCCTAATCAATGTGAGAGGTTAATATGCTATTTCTTAGCCTGGGTCAAAGCTTTTGTCAAAAGTTTGTGTTGTTGCGCTAATCCGTCAGGACATCATGGACCTTTTTGTGATAGGCCCCGCCTACTGCCACGCCTGTTTACAGTTACCATGGCAACAGCACAGGCACATGATCCTCCGAGTGAAAAATTCTGTTTTTCTGTGGCGCTGCAGTCGCTCAGGGATAAATGTGTGAGTCAGCGTTGTTTACAGTTTGACACAGTCCCGAAACATGGGGGGGACATGACAACACACACACACACACACACACACACACACACACACACACACACACACACACACACACCGACAGCTTCCTGTTTCAAAGATCGTGGTGCTAATTTTATAATCCTGAGTATCAAATGAACAGCCGTCAATGGGACTTCTCCAGAACATTAGCTTTCTGAATGACAATACATTTTATTTACTGTGAACTGGTGATAATGTACGTCAGCATATTAGGGCCATTGTAGGGGGAAAATGATGGAGCCAGGGAAGGGGCTGGAATATTTAGAGAGGAAAAACTCAGAATTTCATAAATTTAAAGTCATAAATTTACACGGCAACAAAAAACTTGGAAAATAGTTTTTCTTTTACTTTTTTTCTGTGCGTGGCTCCACCTGTGCTGCCCCCTGCTGGCCGTGTCTCAGGCCTGCAGCTGATCCCCTCAGCAGATTCTACTCTGACATGGGATTCAGGAACAAGGAGATCCTGCTGATCTGAGCCCAGAATCAGCAGATTGTTTTCTTCTGAATCGGCCCAAGTCACAGCAACGTCTCTTCAGAGTCCAGAGTCCATTTTTTTTCTTGTAAATTCCCCACTGTAATCTCAGAGAATATTCAAGTTCTTTTCTTGGAATATTTCCCTCTTCCTCTGCTCTCCTCGAGCCGCCGCTGCTTCAGGAGATCCACATTTCTCTGAGCTCAGATGAAGGAAACGTGGAACCATTTAGGAAGCAGATGATTGGTTCTCCTGTGGTTCTGCAGCCGGTCAGCAGCACAGAGCCTCAATGCGAGTGGAGATCATTTCACAGCCGTGGATTTCAGCTCAGCGCACAGTTCTGGTTTTGTCTTTTCACTTTTTCATTTCATTTTTATTTTTCGTAAGATGCTCACTGTCTTTCCACATGTTTTTGCACAGACTCTGTGTA
>NC_043999.1:2181127-2186127 GCF_902150065.1 Myripristis murdjan | reverse complement strand
AACACACAAAAAGATGCTTCAACGGTTGAGTGACACGAGGTGGGCTTGCCGGCATACAGCTTGTCGTACCGCACTTGAAAGACTACCTGCTATTACACGTGTCCTTGAGGAAGTTGCTGCTGAAAACCATGGAGATGGGAGCACTGATGCACGGGGCCTGCTCGCTCAAACTGACCTGCAGTCCTTTGGCCTTTTAGTGACATGCACCAAGGTTTCTGGTGATGCAAGGTCTCTCTCTGACATTCTGCAGTCTCCCTCTCTTGATCTGTGTTCAGCTGTAGACCTAGCTGAAGCCCTTGTGCAAAGTTTTCAGGACTGTAGAGATGAATCCTTCTTTGAAAGGCTCTGGAAAGAAGTGTTAAATACTGCTGAGAAATGCAATGTGGAGACAGAACCTATTCCACAAAGAAAGTCAAAACAGAGCAGAATGTTAGATGGACATACTGTCATGTCCTCTGTAGGTGAGCGTTTTCGTACCAGCATATTCTACCCTGTGCTCGATATCCTGCTCAGTGAGCTCAAGAGACGATTCTCAAAACCAAACTGTGCAATAATGATAGGGATTCAGGCCTTAAATCCTTCAAGTGCTACATTTTGCCAAGAGGAGGCTCTATTTTCATTTGCTTCTATTTATGCATGTAACATAGACGGCCTCAGACATGAGGTGCACCAAATGAAAAGAGTCCTGCAGAGGAAAGAAGCATGTGGCATACAGAAGCCCTCTGACATAGCAGAGCTCACTAACATGATTGAACCTCTTAAAGAGGTATTCCACGAGCTCTTCCGATTGTGCGAAATTGCCACGGCGATACCTGTAAGTACTGTTTCCTGTGAACGCAGCTTTTCCACACTGAAGCTGGTTAAGACATACCTGCATTCCACTATGGATGACGACAGATTGAGCAATCTGGGTGTCTTGAGCGTGGAGTCGAGGCGAGCAGAGTCCCTGGACATGGAAGATTTTGTAAATCGCTTTTCTGCAAACCACAACAATGGCAGAATACAGCTGTTGTGAGATGACTAATGGGTTTCATTTATGGCCCTTTTCCACTAGTATCTACTCAGCTCGACTCGGCTCGACTCTACTCGCCTCGACACGGTTTGGGTGGTTTTCCATTACAGTTGAGTCCCACCTCTCCGTGGGTGGAGTCGTCATAGCGAGGCGGCGCACCGTCCAGCTCCCTCTGGATTCTTTGGGCCGCCACCAAGCACAGAAAAGTCTCCACCTCTTCATTTGACCACGGTCGCGGCTTGCTTGCCATTTTCCGACTTTACCAACTTCAGTGATGATCAATGCGCACGGTCGCTGTTGCCGTTTTTTTTTTTTTTTTTTAAATGCCGGGTTTTGTTTTCGTGCAGGAGTCGCTCTCGTCACTCCCTGTCCAATCAGTGGCCTGCACGGCGTTTACGTCACATTTTCGGCTCGACTCAGCTCGACTCAGCTCGCTTGGAACCCCGGCTGAGTAGGTCCTAAAATGGGACCTGCTACCAGGAACTACCACCTGATGGAAAAGCTCTCAAACCGAGTAGAGTCGAGCCAAGTCGAGCCAAGTAGGTGGTAGTGGAAAAGGGCCAATTGTCTGCAGTATTTCACTTTTTTATGTACTTTGCAATGTAATTTGTAACTGACTTGATTTGACTTTTCATCCTCTGGTCTATTGGATAAGTGCAGATGACTGTAACATAACTTCCAGTGTGTGCTGTTTGAGTGTCTGGGGTCTCTACCTTTATCCTGAGAGTTAAAATGTGACTGAGCATCAGCAGTAGGCTGAACTTTTGACTGAGGGATACTGTTGGGCTTCTTTTTCAGTGCCAGCTGAAATAGCCTGGTCAGAGGGTTTTGATACAGAGTTCAAATGTTTCTCAATATAAATTTAAGTGGAGAACCAATAATTATTAGTTTTATTCTAACAGCATTCCAGACCATCAACAAAATGCAACAACATGTGACTGTTTTGTGCATTTGTACAGTAGCCCTTAAGCCTTGTATGTCTATGACTGGTATCAAATGCTGCCCATAATTCATATGTGTGTGTATATAGCTTGAACAGGCTATAATAAAATCAACTGTTTTTCAAATTATGTCTGTGTTTTCCTGATAGACCAAGAGAATGAGCTCGTAGTGATCACTACAGGCTGAGCTGAACATCTCTCAACACAGTAAGTAGTACAGTCGTCTGCATATTGTGATACATTTGTATAGTGGAAGCATCTTTGTTACTTTACTTGCAGGAATAAGGAAAAATGTTAGATACACTGAATATGATTTGATCTTTTCCACCATTACCTGCATTCCAAATATTGTGGAGGTGCGTGGTTTAGGGGCCCTAAATACCCCTAGGCACGGGAGCCGCCCAAGGCTGTGTAAGTTCTCCATTTCTGTTCATAGCATATACCAACCAACTGAGGAATCAGCATCCAAATAATTATATCATAAAGTTTTCGGATGATACAGCAATCCTCAGCTTATTGAAAAAACCCTCCAACATCGACTTATATAAACAAGAGATAGCAGAGGCTGTGAAGTGGTGTGAGGAGCAAAACCTTATTTTAAATGCAAAAAAGACAAAGGAGATCGTCTTTGATCCCAGGTCTGTGGGGGATCACAGCCCGATCCTTATCCACGAGGAGAGAGTGTAACAGGTGACCTCCTATAAGTATTTGGGTATTTGTTTTGATTTTCAGTTAAACTGGGCCAACCATGTTGACTCTGTTTGTTCCCGAATCAACCAGCGCGTGCACTTTCTGAGAAGGCTCAGGGTCCATGGTGTGGCAACAAACATCATGTTGCTGTTCTACAGGGCCAACATAGGATCTATCATCCGTTATGGCATCTCCACATGGTTTGGTAACCTGTCCGTCAAACTCAAATCCCAACTCCAAAACTTAGTCAAGAGGGCTGGTAAAATCATAGGTATGCAGCCCCCATGTTCTCTCCAGGAAACCTTTGAGAGAACAACGAGGAAGCAGGGCCTCAAAATCACCCGAGACCCAAATCACATCCTCCGTCTGGCAGGAGGTACAGGCCACCATATTGTAAGCTCAACGGATATAAATTCTCTTTTGTTCCACTGTCAATCAAAGCACTCAATAACATAACTAACTAGTGGGGGGAACGGGGAACACCTTATGGACGGAGAGTGCAATACTGTAATACCTGATGCTCTTGATATATCGGCACAATGTGGTGCAGGATAAAATGGTTAAATTTTGTATGAACTCCATGTATGTGGTATATATGTTTTTGTATTTATGTATAACGCTGTCTCTTGGTGCTCAAGACAAATTTCTCCTTGGAGACAATAAAGGCTAATTGAATTGAATTGAATATTGTCCAGTGAGACACTGCCACCCCAAAATGATCATATAACCTTCCCGGCCACCCCACAGAAAACGTCCTGGCTCCTCCTCTGCTTATAATGTTCTGCTTCTCAACACTCAGACACCACACAGCTGATCATCGGCTGTGGAAAGCAAAACGTTTCCCAGCTTAGGGACTATTTTCCCTGGAGGAGGAGGAGGAGGAGGAGGAGGAGGAGGAGGAGGAGGAGGAGGAGGAGGAGGAGGAGGGAGCGTTTCAGTGTGAAAAAGTCCTGAAAAGCCAACAGTGCTGCTGCTTTTAGGAAAACTCATGTGGAGGACTTTATTGGGCTGATGGAAAACTGGAGTGAAAAAAGTGTGAAGGTTTCGTCGCCTAGGCAACATGAACGTTGTCACCAAGCGTCACGGAGATCCTGTGAGCAGATTAGAGCTGAGGTGTGGGGACAAGAAGCCAATCTGACTCTCAGTTTAATCTGAATGACGCTCATAATCTGTGTGGACCTGCAGCTCTGCACCTGCGGCAGGTGAGGGTGTTGTGCTGTCACATGACCTCCTCCACTCCCAGCTCACACCAGTCAGCTCCAGTCTCCTCTGCAGACACACACACACACACACACACACACACACACTGCTGCAGAGTGATCACAGATATCACATCTACACACATATACATATATCACATATCAGGAGGAGTGTGTGTGAGTGTGTGTGTGTGTGTTTCAACGACAGACAGACAGATGCAGAAAGACAGACAGACAGACAGATGCAGACAGAAAGGCAGACAGACAGATGCAGACAGACAGACAAATAGACAGGCAGACAGGCAGACAGACAGATAGGCAGAAAGACAGACAGACAGACGATGCAGACAGACAGACAGACAGACAGATGCAGACAGACAGACAGGCAGACAGTCAGACAGATGATGCAGACAGACAGATAGGCAGACAGACAGATGCAGACAGACAGACAGACAGGCAGACAGACAGACGATGCAGACAGACAGATAGGCAGACAGACAGATGCAGACAGACAGACAGACAGACAGACAGACAGATGCAGACAGACAGGCAGACAGACAGGCAGACAGAAAGACAGACAGATAGGCAGAGAGACAGACAGACGATGCAGACAGACAGAAAGACAGACAGACAGATGCAGACAGACAGACAGGCAGACAGTCAGACAGACAATGCAGACAGACAGATAGGCAGACAGACAGACACACAGATGCAGACAGACAGACAGACAGACAGACAGACAGACAGATGCAGACAGACAGACAGACAGATGCAGACAGACAGATGCAGACAGACAGACAGATGCAGACAGACAGATGCAGACAGACAGATGCAGACAGACAGACAGACAGGCAGACAGACAGATGCAGACAGACAGGCAGACAGACAGACAGACAGACAGACAGACAGAAAGACAGGTGCAGACAGGCAGACAGACAGATGCAGACAGACAGATGCAGACAGACAGACAGACAGATGCAGACAGACAGACAGACAGACAGATGCAGACAGACAGATGCAGACAGACAGACAGACAGGCAGACAGACAGATGCAGACAGACAGGCAGACAGACAGACAGACAGACAGACAGAAAGACAGATGCAGACAGGCAGACAGACAGACAGATGCAGACAGACAGACAGACAGACAGACAGACA
>NC_043999.1:2156127-2176127 GCF_902150065.1 Myripristis murdjan | reverse complement strand
GAGCGTGCTTTTCTCGCTTTTTGGGAATCCCTCCTCATCCATCCTCCTGCCATCCTCTGCCTCCACTCCTCCCCGGTGTTTTCCAGCTCTTCATCCCTTCTTCTCGCTCACGCTCTCCTCGGCGTCACGAGCCAGAGATTACCTTTAAAGCCGAAACACACTTGACATTTCCGTCGTTTTAAAAAATATTCACTTCCTGCATCGTCGAGATTACAAGCGAGCGGCGGTGAGGAGGTGCGAGGTCAGAGGTCAGAGGTCACGGGGGCCGGCAGAGCTCCTGTGACCCTGAAATGATCAGAAGAGAGAGAAGATAGGAGGAGAAATAAGAGAAGAGAGAGATAAGCAGAGAGGCAGAGGGGATTTTTTAATTCCAAGATAAGAGAAGATTGGAGAGCAGGGAGATAGAGGAGGCACTTATTTAAGATGTATAGTGACTATGGGGAGGGGTGTGTGTGTGTGTGTGTGTGTGTGTGTGTGTGTGTGTGTGTGTGTGTGTGTGTGTGAGACAGGGAGAGAGAGACAGGGATGTAGACAGACAGAGAGAAAGCCAAATGCAGCAGCAAACGCTCGACGGATGAAAAATCCAAAAGATGATTTTGAAAATTCAGTCTCCATCTTTGTTTCTCAGCTCTGGTCTCCGTGGTGATCGCCTGTCAATCAAACCGTGTGGGCGGGGCTTGGGGCGATCGTCAGCCATGATCCAAGCACGCTGGAAACATAGCACACATCAAATTTTCAGGTAATTGTTGCTGTTTTTTGTGCCATTTTTATATATTTTTTAAATTTAAATTCTTCCCTACAATGCTGGTGATTTTTGTTCATTTTCTAATTGTCTTTTTTTGTGCATGTTTTTTGAAAGACATCGCTGCAGCTTCAAATGATGAGCTTCATGTCTGAAGTCTGCAAACTGAGGATCTGTCCTCCAGTTACAAAAAGGAAAATGTTCCTTTTCCCAGAAGCCGAGCTCTTAAAGCCACGTCCCTCCTCAAAGCTGTGGCTCACGTGTGTGTCCTCCCTCCCTCCGTCCATCCCTCCCTCCATCCGTCCGTCCGTCCATCCCTCCCTCCATTTGTCTGTCTGTCCTCCGTCCGTCTGCAGCCTCAGCTCAGATCTGCTGAGGAACTCCCTCCTGATCGATCACACGTGTTTATATATCAGTTCATAAAGCAAATATCACAGGACAGTGGTTCTCACAAACGTCCTCGCTCCACGACCACGGCAGCAGATTGAAACCACACACACACACACACACACACACACACACATATATCTGACACCTTCGGGAAATATAAAATGTGCTTTATCAAACTCAACATTTACATTTTTATTGCAATTATTTTAGAATTAAGCAAATTATTTTAGCAAATATACATCAATCACATTTTTTATACTAACATTTTGGCAACACTTTACAATAAGAGTACAACAATTAACGTTAGTTAATGCCGTAATAAACATGAAGTAACGGATAATAAACATGAAGTAACAGGTAATAAACATGAAGTAACAGGTAATAAACATGAAGTAACAGGTAATAAACATGAAGTAACAGTTAACTAACTGTTAACTAATGTGTCTAAGAATCATATATTAATGCTGTTTATGCTAAGGTATTAATTTATATGTTATTTAAGGGTTATTGTAGATATTATAACATTAGTAAATGCCATAATAATCATTAACTAACAGTTAATAAACCATCACGGCATTAACTAACATTAAGTAACGTTAATTGTTGGACTCTTATTGTAAAGCGTTACCTTTTTTTTTTTTTTTTAAATCTCATGTACCTCGTGCAGTACTGCGATGTACCACTAGGGGTACCCCCATCTGAGAACCACCAATTTATCACACAGAAAAAAACAAACAAACAAAAAAAAAAAAAACAAATCAGAGCGACAGAGAAGGGAAGTGAGACAGGGAGACAGACAGACAGACAGCAGAAGGAGAACACAGCCTGTCTAACTGACAAACAACAGGAAGTCTGAAACTACCACAGAAAATGACTATAAAACCATAAAAAGAGCATAGAAATGAACCGATAGGCAGACAGGCAGGCAGACAGGCAGGCAGACAGACAAGCAGACAGACAGACAGGCAGTGTGCTGTGTTAGCAATGTTACATCAGCTGTAGCTGTGAGCAGAAACAGGAAAATCAGAGCAGAGCTGATAACTAATGCATGGATTCTCCTTAAAGCACTGCTGATGAAGCCGACTAAACACACACACACACACACACACACACACACACACACACACACACACTCACACATACATACACACACATACATACAAGTCAAACTTGCCCCAGGATGTGGAACGCACACTTTCACCCACCTACACACATCATGCACACACACACACACACACACTGAAACATTTACAGACACACAAAAACATGGCTTTTCACATGCAGGCATGCAGTCACTCTCTCTCTCTCTCTCTCTCTCTCTCTCACACACACACACACACACACTTGCTACCACAACAGTTGTAGTAGTAATAATAACAGGAGAGCAGCTTTATTAGTGCGAGTGAAATCTCTTCTGTCTTTTTCTGCTGCTCTTTTCTTCCTCTACTGATCAGCAGCAGCTTTTACAAAGTACTAAGTACTCAAAGTACTCTTTTCTGTGGTAGTAATAGTAGTAGTAGCAGTAGTAGCAGTACTAAGAGTAGCAGTAGAAGTAGCAGTAGTAGTAGTAGTAGTTGTGGTAGTATTATTAGACTTCAGTCACATTAGAGAGAGAGAGAGAGAGAGAGAGAGAGAGCAGTGCTGGGCGAGCGAGCTTGAGAGTGAATGAAGAGACGGACTGCGGTAACGAGATCAAAGCAGCGAATCAGGAATGAATCGTTCCCTTCTGATTGGTTCACAGCTCTGAGGTTCACACGTGGCCTGACGGAGGTTCACACCTCGTGAGCGAGCGACAACGGAACCAGACGGCCCGACCCCGGTCACTGGATTGAAAGAGGTATGACTGACCTTCACCCTCTACAGCCTGTCACTAATGGAACCCTAACCCAAACCAACCCTAACCCTAACCTTAACCACGTCAACATAAGATTATATATCAGACTCCCAACATAACCTGACCTTTAACCTCAACCATAACCAAACCCAGATCCTAAATCATTACTAAAATTAGACCCACACCAACATAAACCCAAACCCTAACCCTAAGTCAGAATAGAATGAAATAACAGACTTCCAACCCGAACCTTAACCAAACCTGATCCTAAAAAATTCCTTAAATTAAACCCAAACTAAATCCTAATCTAAACCATACCAGATATTTCTGTTGCTGCCCCCAAACTCTGGAGTGACTTACCTGTGCACATCAGACAAGCCTCTTCACTGTCCATTTTTAAAACCCATTTTTACTCATTGGCTTTTAACCCAGCATGAGACGTCGCTCTGTTTTATTTGTTTATATCTTTTTTTACTGTTTTATTGCTTCTACTGTTTTGTTGTTTTATGATCATTTATGCACATTGATTTTAAATTCCAGCATCAGACTTTGCTCTGTTTTAATTTGTTTGATTGTTTTTATTCTTTCTACTGTTCTTACTGTTTTGTTGTTTTATGATCGTTTGTGTAAAGCACTTTGTTTCAGCTGTGGTTGTTTTAAAGTGCTATATAAATAAAGCTGAGTTGAGTTGAGTTGAGAATAGAATTAAATAATGGACTGTCATCATACCCTAATCCTAATCCTAATCCTGACCAGACTCCCACATGGTGCCGATGGTATGAGTCAGAAAAACTCCTCCTTACTCGTTTCCCTAAAAATAAATTCCTAACAGACCAACAGCCGCCGACCTTTGAGAAACTGTAGCATCGGGGGTGACGGGGCGGGGTCGCAGGGTCCCGGGCAGCAGGGGGCGCCACGGGGCTTCATGTTAACCGGGAACGTGTCGAGGCGTGTCGTTCCTCACAAACCACCTGCACCCAAACTGCAGATGGAGGAGGTGCAGGAGAGATGGAGTGGATCGTTCCTAACCCTAACCGTAAACCTTTATTTAACCAAAAAGCCAAAATGACCAACAAAAATGTTAAAAATTCTGTCAAACACCTCAAAAAAAAAAAAATAAATAAAAATAAAAAATGGCCACCAGCACCTCAGCAGGCTTCTAGAAGTTGACTAGTCAGAGGAAAGTCGGCTTAAAGAGACGCATTGAAACCTGTTGTTTCAGATGGAGGGTGGACTGCACGGCCAGTGGAAGATTATATTAAAAAAAAAAAAAAAAAGTGAATCATCTAAAGCTATTCAAGTGGAGAATAAAATATAGAGCTGGGAATGAGCAGAACCGGTCCGCTTTAACCCTCCTGTTCTGCTCAAATTCACTAACATCTTTTTTTTGGGGCTCAATTTGACCCCAGCAGTTTAAACCTCCACTAAATTATTATAACTAAAATTGTTACCAAAGTTTATGTGTCAAGTACTTTATGTTTCTTTGTTGACGACCTAAACAGCCCTTTAGATAAAACATAACTCCCCCACTTATACATCCAGTATTCCTGTTACGCCACTATGGAAAAACATCCAAATCACCATAAAATCTCACTGATTGACCTAAAATTGGAAAGAAATATTAATTTTTGGTGTTTTAATGGCTTTATATTATTTCTAAGTACAGATTTTTGTTATTTATAACCAGTGTTGGGACCAGTTACTCACAAAACTAATAAGTTACAATTACTAATTACTTCTGTAAAAAAGTAATTTTGATTACTACTCAATTACTGCTGCAGAAGAGTAATTCAGTTACTGGGGAAAGTAATTTTTATGATTACTTTTTTCTTTTCTTAAATCCTCTTATTAATGCACATATTTTTGCGTTGCTGTTGCAGTGTGGACATTGCTGTCAAATTTCATCTATCATTGTCAGTGTTGGCCGCGTTACTTTGAAAAAGTAATACATTATAGTTTAAAGTAGTAATGTCAGTTAGTCAGGATGGGGAATTGAACCCCTGGTCTTCTGTACGACAGCCGGCGAAACTATCCGCTCTGCCGTCGGAGAACACAGACGATTTTTCTAATTTGTGCTCAGTCATTCTCCATGCATGTTGATAAGTTACGAAAAACTGCAAAGTCTGACCGGTTTGAAAATTGACACACCGCTTTTTCTCCACAAGACGCACATTTTTCGAATAGGATAGTAAAATAATAATAATAAGTATTAGTAGTAAGTAACGGCAAGTAACGGCGCATTTTATTGTCAGTAACGGTAACGGCGTTGTAACGGGGGAAACAGTAATTTCTTTGATTACTCGTTACTGATAAAAGTAACGCCGTTAGTAACGCCGTTACTTTGTAACGCCGTTACTCCCATCACTGTTTATAACCGATACGTTACAAAGTGTGTACAGGACATTGAAAACATATCATCATGTGAATTTCATGTTTACCCGGTAGAAGCCATTACATGAGGAAAACTCATTAAATATGAAGCAAAAAAAAAAAAAAAAATGATGTTAGTCATTTATTTAGAGTCAATTTGACCCCAAACATAATAGGAGGGTTAAACAGTGAAGTAGAATAGAAACTCCAGTCGGATCTTTTCTCCCCCTTTCTCGTCACCTTTCCTCCCTGCTCTTCCCCTCCTCTCTCTCTCTCTCTCTCTCTCTCTCTCTCTCTCTCTCTCTCTCTCTCTCTCTCTGTCAGTAGTGGAGACCGGTCGCCCTGCCAGTCTGTCTGCTCCTTATATAAGCGCTTTATGTAACAGTCTGTAAGACAAGCTGATGGCCTTGAAGGAAGCGGAGGTGGGGCAAACTTTCCTCCACTTTCTCTCCTTCAGCGACGTTTCCGTCCAGCTGCCGAGCAAATTTCATGCAAACTTTTGAAATTAATTCTGTGAAAATAAAATGTGAATTCGATGCGGTCGCTGTTTTTTTTTTTTTTTCCAGCGGCTGGGCTGAGGTGAACGAATCCAATCGTTTTCCTGAGAGCAACAACACAACAACAACGCTGCCTGCAGACGAAACATAATAGAAAGACTTTGGAGAGTTTATTCAAATTTTCTTGCAGCTTTTTTATTTTCTTGTTTGAAACTTTAAAATGTGCAGGTGGCTTACTGTAAAACTTAAAGTCAGACTTTTATTTAAAAAGCAGCTGGCCTGTATTTGGAACCTGCCTTTATTTCCTTTTGCACAAAATCCCCAAAAATAACCAAACGATACCAGAAAATTAAGGATACAGAAAAAATCTCTCTCAAAGCCTCCTGATTCTAGCTTTGTGTGACTGTTTCACATTATTACAGTTTTGATGCTAATATTTGATGTAATCCTCCTTCTATTAGGGACCGGCGTTTGATTTGGTCAAAACGTGCAGCCATACGTATGACAGCCTGTGAGGAAAAAATTTACAAGATTAAAATCGGAAATTAATGAGAAAAAAAAAAAAAAAATCTCCTGAGAGTAAAGACATAAATGTATAAGAAAAAAAAAAAAACACAAATGTATGAAAAATACCTAGAAAATTCTGAGATTATAAAGTCACAAATTTGCAAGAAAAAAACTCAAATTTTGAGATTAAAGTTGTAAATTTAACGAGGAAAAAAACTTGAGCTCATAGAGTAAGATATTTATTAGACCACAATCCAGCTGTCGTCCTCCTGTGGGATCCAGTCTGAAGGAAATCCTGCTGGTCTGAGTCCAGAACCCCAACCTCCTCCTCAGCATCTGGACTCTGAAGAGACGTTGCTGTGACTTGGGCCGATTCAGAAGAAAACAATCTGCTGATTCTGGGCTCAGATCAGCAGGATCTCCTTGTTCCTGAATCCCATGTCAGAGTAGAATCTGCTGAGGGGATCAGGTGTCCCAAGAGGAAATTATAAATAAATACAAATATAAGAGAAAGTTTTTTTCATGTAAATTTGTGAGTTTTTTGTCATAAATTTTACGACTTTAATCTTTAGACTTTAATTTTTTTTTCCAAGAATATTACCCCCTCCGCCCCGGCTCCTTACCCCCCACCCCCCCACCCCCCAGTCCCAGTTTGAGTCTTCAGGTTGGGCTGTGGGACGTGACGCTGCTCCCGCTCTGATCCCACCTGCAGAGCCCGGCGCTCGGCTCTGTTTGGGATAATTATACTAATGTCTCAACATTAACGTGGCCATGATTTATTCATGTTAAACTAACATAGAACTGTGAGTTCCTGTGTCATCTGTGTGTGTGTGTGTGTGTGTGTATGTGTGTGTGTGTGTGTGTGTGCTGTATGCAAAGCGAGACTGAGGCTTCCTGCTGCGAGGAGAAAACACACCGACAACATCACACTGCAATATTAAAAGCACTGAATGTAACAGCAACGTGCTTCTGTTGGAGAGATGCTATCACACACGCACACACACACACACACACACACACACACACACACACACACACACAGGCAGCGTTATCATATGTATTCTACTCAGAGAATTATAGAGAGATGAAGGTGAGAGGGAAAACAAAGAGAGAAAGGAAAGAGAATGTGTGTGTGTGTGTGTGTGTGCATGTGTGTGTGTGTGTGTGTGTGTGTGTGTGTGTGTGTGTGTGTGTGTGTGTGTGTGCGTGTGTGTGTGCGTGTGTCTCGTCCATTGGCTTATGTGTGTTTGCTGTTTGCCTCTGGTCGCCGCTTTATGAAGTTTTATTACAGCTGCTCTGGTGGTGCGCACACACACGCACACACACACACACACACACACACACACACAGAAATGACAAGGCAAAGCAAAGGGCTGCAGCTCTGTGAGATCACAGAAATATTGAACGCTGGTGTTGTTCAGACATCAGGAAGAGAAAAGGCTTTCAAAGATTTTTCATGATCGTTTTGAAATTTGGTGCCAAACTACACGACATCACCATCAATCACAGGAACATGTAATTAATCACAGTACAGTACAATAAATTACAGTATAATACAATTAATCACAGTACAGTACAATAAATTACAGTATAATACAATTAATTACAGTACAATACAGTAAATTACAGTACAGTACAATTCATTTCAGTACGATACAATTAATCACAGTACAATGCAATAAATTATAATGCAATAAATCACAGTAGGGGAGAGTGGGGTAATTTGTGCCAAGGGGCAAGTAGTGCCACCCTGTTATCTAGAAAACCATAGAAGAAGTTGGTCATGTGACCACATATTTTTGAAGAGGCATCCATTTCACTCATCCTGCAAAGAAAGGAGACACATGGCTTGAGAGGTAAGCACATTTAAGTTCAAAAAACATTTTTTTGCCCTCCAAAGTAAAATTTCCATGATCGAGGTTTTTTGATTGCTGTGTTTGAACAATTATAGAAAACTTTGAAAACAGTTCACACAGGTTTTAGTACTTTAGTAAGCTACACCATGAGTCTATACAGTTAGCATGATGTTAGCTCAAAACAGCTGGGGGATGCATTTTTTTTCAAAATGGTGGGCTTGGGGTAATTTGTGCCAAAGGGCCTTGGGGTAAGTTGTGCCAGTGGCACAACTTGTGATTATATACTATATATTACTTTACTGTATTTTATTGTTATTGTACATTATTTTCTTACCTTTGATCACTAAAACTATTCAGATTCAGATGAAGATGATTTGCAGGTGCTCATTTTGGATTTTTTATTTTGTTCTGGGTATGTGTTCATGTGGCGCTCGGCCTCGTTATAGAAAAGTGGCCTGTGATCTTGTTAAAATAATAAATAAATGTTAAATAAATAATTTTGTGTTGAATTTGTTTTGCTTTTATATAGCATTATCATTTGTGAGATTAAAATGATTTGTTTTACTTCAATTATCAATGGCACAATTTACCCCAGTGTCTTCTCTCTAATGGCACAATTTACCCCGCACCGGGGGCAAGTTGTGCCACAAAACCACTTTTTTTTCAAAAGCTATATTTCTCAAACAGTTTATATAAGATCCAAAGTGATTGTTCCCAGGGATGCACAACATCCTAAACTATATGTGCATATTTTAGATGGAGGCATTACTGTAATCCCCTCGCTTTAAAGGCACTTTAAGTAAAAATTGGCACTACTTACCCCACTCTCCCCCTACCCTATATAGTGAGTAGGGAGGAGTGAGTGAGTGAGTGATTTCAGACACAGCCCATCTCTCCAGTCTGACCGCCACACGTAAAAAAGCGTTGCAGCCTGCCACGTCATCACGTTGGTGACGTGCTGAGAGCGGGATTGCAAACTCAACGTACACGTTCTGTCTTCATAAACCCCTCAGAAAAAAAAAAAAAAAAAAAAAAAAAACTCAGTTTAATGCTTTTTTCCCCACATACAGGAAACAATGAGCAGATTTACCCGACTGAAGAAGCTTCTTAATGACGAGACCTCGAAAAGAAACGCCCTGAAACTGATAAATTGGCTTCAGAAGAGAAAACTGCTAAAAAGAAAAGTCAAATGCAGAACATGCATCACGACATGAAACTGAAAAAGAAGACAAACAGTGGAGATCTATATGCTTGGTGAGAAATATATAATTAGAAAGATAAATTAAAACGAATTTGCAGTTATGTGTTGATTTGTCTTTTGTATTGATGCGTGCAGGTCTGAGTCAGATTATTTTGGGATGTAATCAGGCAATGCAAATCAAATGCAATTTATGTAGTTAGAGATTAGCCTACTGGTTAACAATTAACTGTAATCTAATCTAAATCCTTTTGGATCAAACATTGATATATAGGCCTATATATTGGTGAAATCAAATTGAATTTACAAAAACAGTACTGGCACAAAATACAGTGTGTATCCTTGTGAAAGTTTTTGCTGCTGCAGCTATTTATTTAATCAAGGGCCACAGAGAACATTGTTGCTGTCAAGCAAGAGGAGCACTTCCTCAAAATGTTCACCTTCAATTTTTTTTTAAAATAAAAAAAGGATGCATACTCTTTCATCCAAAACTCATTAAACAAAAATATATAATAAAGTCACCATTTAAAAACTAGCAACCTGAGAGGAGTGAGTTACGTTCAGACTACAGTAGAACATATCCAGCATTCATAATTGGTCAATGATTTTAAAATTCCCATGCTGTAGTTTAAAATACAGTCAAACAAGTAATCCTTGTAACTGACAATCTAATTACATTTTTTTTGTAACCTTATTATGCCATTTTGATTTATAGTTGACCATTACGACCCAAACCTGGGTTTGTGTGTGTGTGTGTGTGTGTGTGTGCGTGTGTGTATGTGTGTGTGTGTGTGTGTGTGAGAGAGAGTATAGTATAGCACAAATCCCTTTCCTAATTTAACACTATTACTGTACTTTTTAAATAGGACCTGTCGCCAAGCAGCACATATGGGAAAGGAAAAACAAACGTCTGTCAGGCACAAGTCAATCTTCAGTCATTCAAAGGTCTCCCTCAGTAACTGGATGCACTTCATGTACAGGTGGGCAAGTAATGCCAATAATAACATAAACACACAGAAAATGCTATTTGTGTAAAACACTTAAAAATAATGCATACCATGTTTTGTCAATAAATTTCTAAAAACTTTTTCTTCATTTGCCTTTGAGGATTTTGTCAGGGTCTACGATTGCAACAGATTGATATGATGGATGACACAATTGCAGCCAGTTCAACCACTCTCACTGAGGCTACGTTTACACGTACACGGGTATTTTTAAAAACGGAGACATTACCCTTCGTTTGTGCCCTTCGTTTACACGCAAACGGCGAATTCGCCTCTGAAAACGATTCTTTCTAAAAACTCCGGCCAAAGTGGAGATTTAGGAAAACTCCTGTTTCGCGTTTGCATGTAAACTGAGAAAAACGGAGAAATACAGAGTTTCAGGCAGCCGACGTCACATTATGAGCCAAAAGAGCTCGCAATGTTTACATTTGGCTGTGGTGATCATAGACATGATATACGTATATTATGTCTATAATGGTGATGATCATGGATGCATTCACAGTAGCAGTCGCATTTCTGTTGGTGCAGACACTTTCCATGTTTGCATTTGCAATTACAGCTGCTTTTTTTATATAGAGGAGCAGAGATGAATGAGGGCTCGGAGGTCAGTCTCCTCCCTCCAACACAAAGAGCCAGTCAGCGGCACCGCCAGCATCGCCGGTTTTGGGTCCGACCTGGGCAGACTGCTGTCAGGTTTGGCTTCTGATTGGCTTGCATGGCTTTCTCCTTCTTCCTACCCCGCCGCCCATAGGCTTGGTGTAGTTATGATGGCGCTCAACGGCGTATTTATGCGGGTTGATGTAAACGTAAATTTTTTTGAAAATGATGCCGTGTGCACGATGTTATTTTGGAAAACGGAGGGAGGGAAACATTCGTTTCTCAAAATACCCGACTACGTGTAAACGTAGCCTAAAATGGCAAAAAAAAATGAAGGGAGGTCTGTGTCACAGCAGCTGAAAGGATGAGAAGGCGTACAGGCCAGCCGACTGGTGGAAGGAGTGAGTTTGTTGTGATCGATGAGAGCCTTTTTCGGCACAAAAGAAAGGTATGTAATGGTGACTTCCATTAATTGTCAAATACAGTTAAACACGTTATTGTTAATGGAATGTATCTGTTTACGTCTGTGTTGTTCTGTTTCTGCATCAGTTTGGGAGAGGAAGAATGGCTGGTGGTTGGAAAAGAAAGAAGTGGGTCTTTGGAACGTTAGCTGTGAGGCATCATCACGGAGGAAGAAAGCCTGTTCTGCATCTTGTGGAGAGAAGATCTCGAAGACATCTAGTCCCCTTGATTGCTCATCATGTGAGGCTTGGATCTACAGTTAGAAGTGATGAGTGGCGTGCCCTATCGCATACTCTCTGCACTAGGGTACAACCATCACACTGTCAACCACAGCCGGTGGTATGTAGATCCCCAAACTAGAGCCCATGCCCAGCATATTGAGAGGGCCTGGAGATCCTACAAGGAGCAGATCTGGAGGCTTAGGGGAAATCGCACTGACCGTTTGCTTTCTGACCACCTTTCAGTGACTGAGTGGAATGAATGGCTCGCAAAGAAACACTGTGAGGGTGCATTTGGCAGACTGATTCATGACATTTCCAAAAAATACAAGTAGTCATATGCAGCCACTGTAACCATTGTTAGAAAAAAAAAATCTAGTTAAACAGTTAAAGCCTTCAAGATTTCTGGAAAGCTGCTTCCCCTGAAAACAAAGTCAGCTATAATGCCAGACTGATACTGATACTGTCAAATGTTTGAGACAAAAAAGTTAATTGTTGAATTGTGACACTGAAATATTTTCTGACTTTATGTTTTGATACAGAAAAATATGTATATATATTTTTTTCAAACAGAGATTTTATTTTTTGATACAGATTTTACAAAAAATACAAGTAGTCATATGCAGCCACTGTAACCATTGTTAGAAAAAAAAAAATCCTTTTGCTGTACTATTTTATCATGTCACACTGAAATATTTTCTGACTTTTTTTTTTTTTGATACAGAAATATTTGATTTGTTTTTTTTTTCAGAGAAACATTTTATTTGCTGTACTTACTGTAGGTGTTTTTATCGACCAATGCTTATCCTTTTTCATTTTTCATTTGCAGTTACAATATGTTGGAAAGTTGCGATAAATAGCAGTGCAATATGTTCTCTGTCCCTGTGTTGTGTCTCTCCTTGGTCTGGAACTTCTGTGAGTTTTGAGGCATTGCCAGCCTTTAAATCTCATTTGTAAATGCTTTATAAGGCATAGATAGTCCCCACTTTAGATGAGCTCACACAAAATGCTTAATTAAGGAGTAGTAAGTGCTTTGTCACTGCCTGAATTCATGAATTCCTGCATAAATAACTGTTTATAAGCCATCCATTGGAAATGGAATTTGTGAGATTTTATAAAACATCTGCTAACACACTCACTAACCATTAGTACACGTCTGAACAGTGGAGCATGCAGACATGCACATCTAAATAGACTGTTCATTATTTACACAGACTTTCTAAATGATCTTACCAACCACTGACAAATCCTAAATACCTGGTGGGTAAGTGATGTAATACTTCATTTAGAAATGCTGAATCCATCATTTATATAGATGAGCTTATTAATGATGAGTAAAACATTTATAACTGTGTTTATAAACCACATACTAATGAGTATTTATGCGTTATAAATGATGAATTCAATATTTATTAATGCTTAACTAATGCTTACTAGTGTGTACTCATTATAAAGTGTTACCTTTTTTTTTTGTGCTGTTGACGGGTTATGGTCATCCATTGTCTGCTGTAAAAAAACAATCCTGCCCACAAAACACTGAGGCTGCAGCCGTCCTGCCTGTCCTCACCTGCTGCAAACAAAACTCCATCACATTCAACTGAGAGTGAAGCATCAGACACAGACAGACAGACAGACAGACAGACAGAAAGAAAGAAAGAAAGACAGAAAGAAAGAAAGAAAGAGAGGTTGATTCAGTCGTGGCATTACTGCTCATCTATCATTCATGCCCGTACAGCAGACTGAACTGAGAGGAGGAGAGAGAGGACAGGAGGACAAAGAGAGAAAAGAGAGGAAAGAGAGGAAAGAGAGAGAGAGAGAAAGAGAGAGAGATTTGTTCGATTGCATTTCGATGCTGTGGGAATACTGTTCATCTAACATTCATGTCAATAAAGATTGAATCAGAAGAAGAGAGAGGGATTTCAGAGTTTGGATTCCCCTCAGAGAGAGAGAGAGAGAGAGAGAGAGAGGGAGAGTAAAACACTGAGAGGAGGAGAAGAGAGAGATGGAAATGATGAAATGATGGAGAAACAGAGGAAAGAACGAGAGAGATAGAGATGGGAAAGAGACCGACATAAAGAAATAAAGAAATAAAGAGTAGGATAAAATCAGCGGCTGAAGGGAGGAAGAGGAAAGAATAAGAGGAGAAACGAAAGAAGAGGTAAAGTGAGAAAAAAGGAAGAAAATAACAGGGAGAATAACATGGAATATGCACGGAGAGACGAGAAAAATGACAGAGAGACATGGAGGAAGAGAAAGAAGACGACTTTCATAGTTGGGCTAAATTTTGTTGAGGGAAAATCTGTCATGTCTGTTTCCAGCGGGGTCCCTTGACCTCTGACCTCCAAGTGTGTGAATGAAAATGGGTTCTCTCCCCTTTGCAGACACGCCCACCTTCTGCTAATCCCATGCAGTTTGGGCCCCAAAGCCTGCAGTCCACATGTGTTCTTGTGGCCTGTTGTAAAATGGTGTGTGTGTGCAGACTGGGGCCTAAACAGTCTTGGAGCTGCATCAGTTGCTTTGACTGGAAAGCTGAGACTCTTGTGGATTCAATGAGCCACATTTGATTCCTGTGTGATGATGTTGGCCCCCATAGCAGCCATTTCACTGCAGGCAGAGACTTTTGTCCAACTGGACACTGCAAAAATGTCTTATTCCTAGTCAAAATATCTCATTACACTTAAAATAAGACATGATCACCTCAGAAGTAACTTGTTTTTAGACAATTGTCTCTTGTTTCAAGTGAAAATTAGCTTGAAACAAGTGAAAATTTGCTTGTTTCATTGGCAAAATTTGTTTCTTGTTTCTTGCTGATTTTCACTTATTTCAAGTGAATTTTCACTTTTTCCACTGGCAAATTTTGCCAATGAAACAAGCAAATTTTCACTTGTTTCAAGCAAATTTTCACTTGAAACAAGTGAAAATTGTCTAAAAACAAGTTACTTCTGAGGTGATCATGTCTTATTTTAAGTGTAATGAGATATTTTGACTAGAAATAAGACATTTTTGACTTGAAATAAGTCAAATAATCTTGGTAAGATTTTGCGTTTTTGCAGTGGACGTTGCTGGAGAAAATGACCGTCAGGCAGACTGACAGGAAGGGCCAGTTTCTGACACGTTTACACAACACAGCACTCACCAGAAACCACCAAATGTCAAACGTTTTTGACTCCAAATCAAACATGATTTTTTTCTGTGGTGTTCCTCGAGGTCTTAGAGTCCTAATGTGTGATTTTGGATGATTTTTGACCATTTCTATTGATTCTCCAGTGGTGAAAAATGGTTAAGTTTTACACCAAATCTGTGTAAGAGCTGGTATCAGCATTAAAATTGCTGTAGCATCTTATGGCACATAACTGAACGTGGAAATGGCTTCATATACTTTCATCATAATGTTCTAACCCTTATGAGGGGTGGGGGGGGTGGGTGGTGGAGGAAGTGAAAACTGAAAAAGAGACGGACAAGAAAAGGAAGAGAAGATTTGAGAGGGAAATCGATTTGTGTCCGCCACTCATCTCCACCAGTCTTCTTTAAAGAGAGAGAGAAAAGCAGAGGAGAGAGAGAAATTAAGAGTAAGGAAGAGAGAGATTGAAGGACAGAGAGAGCAAGAGAGAGAGAAGGGAGGATGAAGGAGGGGAAGAAGAGCGGAGCAGACTGGAAGAAGACGACGGAGGTGTGAGAGGAAATGGTTTTGTTAAAGTTTAATAAAGTTCAGGCCGAGAGAAGAGGGGAATCCCACCGCCGGCCAAGCAGCTTAACTCTCTCTCTCTCTCTCTCTGTCTCTCTCTCTCTCTCTCTCTCTCTCTCTCTCTCTTTCTCTACAACAATTAACGTTAGTTAATGCAGTAATAAACGTGAAGTAACAGGTAATGACCATGAAGTAACAGGTAATAAACATGAAGTAACAGGTAATAAACATGAAGTAACAGTTAATAAACATGAAGTAACAGGTAATAAACATGAAGTAACAGGTAATAAACATGAAGTAACAGGTAATAAACATGAAGTTACAGGTAATAAACATGAAGTAAGAGGTAATAAACATGAAGTAACAGATAGTAAACATGAAGTAACAGTTAATAAACATGAAGTAACAGGTAATAAACATGAAGTAACAGTTAATAAACATGAAGTAACAGGTAATAAACATGAAGTAACAGGTAATAAACATGAAGTAACAGGTAATAAACATGAAGTTACAGGTAATAAACATGAAGTAAGAGGTAATAAACATGAAGTAACAGATAGTAAACATGAAGTAACAGGTAATAAACATGAAGTAACAGGTAATAAACATGAAGTAACAGATAGTAAACATGAAGTAACAGGTAATAAACATGAAGTAACAGGTAATAAACATGAAGTAACAGATAGTAAACATTAAGTAACAGGTAATAAACATGAAGTAACAGATAGTAAACATGAAGTAACAGGTAGTAAACATGAAGTAACAAGTAATAAACATGAAGTAACAGGCAATAAACATGAAGTAACAGTTAACTAACCGTTAACTAATGTGTCTAAGAATCATGTACTAATGCTGTTCATGCTAAGGTATTAATTTATGTTATTTAAGGGTTATTGTAGATATTATTAACATTAGTAAATGCCATAATAATCATTAACTAACAGTTAATTAACCATTACAGCATTAACTAACGTTAACTAACCTTATTTGTTGTACTCTTATTGTGAAGTGTTACCAATGACATGAATAAGATGAAGCTTGTAATTTAAAAAAGGAGATATGCAGGCTACTGTTGTTTTAATTTAATATGTTATTATTATTATTATTAGTAGTAGTTTCATTATTGTTATTATTTGGGCATTTATGCACAGATTTGTAAAATGCCAGTCAAAGGCACTGATTGATTACTTTTGTGTGATCATTTTTATCATTTTTTACTTATGCAATATGTCAGTCAGCATTTTATTTAGCTGTTAATGTTCTTTTTTATTTTATCATGAGTTGTGACACACCTTGTGCTGTCAGTTTAGATATGAGCACTACAAACTGATTTTACCTAGCTAACCTAGGCAAGCGACAACAAACAGCTAACGTCATAACGTTATAGCTAGAGCTAACGTTGCACCTTTGGACATGTCCTTACATTAGCATATCCCACTGTAGCACTCAAGGCTACGTTACTTCTAAACAAATTCATCTGCTTACCTGCTAAATATGCATCATAGGACAGAAGTCTAAAGCCCAACACACACCGGCAGCGTAGCGTCGCGGTCAATCGGCGTTAACTGGGAAAAAAACGACATACCACGGAAAAAAAAGACAAATCAACCAGATCCACCAGCACTGTCTGACAGGCTACCATAACGTCATATCCAGTGAGGGGCAGTAGCTTGTTGATCAAGTAGTGCGGTAGTTTCAGTTATGTTTAAAATGGAAAACCAGGAAAAAACGGTGCCTATAACGGACTTGTTTACCGCAATATATCCTTCAAACCAGCAGAGCGCTTATTTGTAATGTGAACTAGATCTGTTTGACTGACAGTTTTATTAAAACACAGGAAAGAGCCACAGAAGTACAGAAGAAGAGCAGCTACGGAAGCTGGGATGGACATCCGCAAGGGAAAAAATCCGCTTTTTCAGGCACGTCGACGCTGGAAATAGGACAGTGGTGTAAAAGGTAGCGGCGCGGCGCGTCAACGCGCGTCTAGCCGCTGCCGGTGTGCGGACACACATAGAAAATAATGGGGACGGCTGTTTGACGCGCGTTGGACGCCGCCGGTGTGTGTTGGGCTTCAGGCTATGCAATCCAAAGGTCCTCTGAAGCCTGAACATGCTCGCAGACTGAGCACACATTAACGTTCGTTACGTCCGGAGCTAAGACGCCTGGTGAACTCCTTTTGACCTCCTTGGGTGAACTGAGTCCTCACCTGAAACAGCCTCTGGTTTGGGAGCGGATAGCTGGGCGGTCTTAGAGCGCCCTCTAGTGTCAAGGACGTGTAACGTTACTAATGTACTGTAAATGCACTGAGAATCATTTTCTTCACTGCACGACTTCAGTCTAGTAGCCCAGTGATACATCATCGCTAAAGATAAGAAGTTTGTTTGTGAGACATTAGTTGTACGTGGAATTATGAGGGGCGTGGTCTTGTGAAATCGGCCAATCCTATTGGCTATATTCTCCGGGTCGGAATCGTCAATTCAGGGTCTGCATCCTTTGAAGTTAATGCCGGACGACGCGTCCTCCCCATCAACCAAACGGGACGGTCTAGCCTTCGGAGTATTTCCTGGTCGGGTAACCGCCGTTCCCATGACAACAAACTCTGGAGACAGAAAGATAACGTTTCTCTCCGTCAGACAAGACAGAACAGTAAGGAAAGAAAGAAAGGGGTTTTGGTTTAACATATATGGCGTTGGATGTTCAAATGAGTAAAAACTGAATATTTTATCATGTGAAATCTGAATACTATTTATACCGTATTGACCCGCATAAAAGACGACCCTAATTTTAAGAGGACCCCTCTTTTTCAAGACCCTTTTTTGGAAAAATACTTTTTATATGGACAAAATCTTGTTTGAATAAAAAAGCCACCGGTTGGCGTCAGGCGAGCCGGCCACTCACCTGTCAGATCCGGCAGACCTGACTGGGTGATGCCGGCCGATGCCCCGCCCACCCGGTCAGGTCTGACAGGTGATCTGACAGGTGAGCGGTGCACACAGACTGCCATATATACCTTTCATTATAAATCAACTTTTGTTCATACACGGCTGCAGCAGCACAACGGACAATGACACAGACAACATGGTTGATTATTGACTGTGCAATGCGGCCATTCACCGGTAATCGCGGCATCAGGCGAGCCTACCTACTGGTTTACATATGCAACAATACATGTGTATTTGCTTAGACCCCCAATATTAGACGAGGGCGTTTTTTTCAGGGCATTTTGAATGGAGAAAATATTGTCTTATATTCGGATGATATGTCAAATCTCCACTAGATGCCGTGTCGCCATTTCAGTTCACTTTTTTCGACTGAGCAGCAGCACAGCAAAGCATCTTGGGATACGGGAGCCCGAGAAGGATCGTCGCGGTGCATCCTCTGCATCGGCTACCAACGGCTGAAAAGGAGGACGCGTTTGAAGGCCAGGACAAACAGGCTGAAAAACAGCTTCTATTTCACTGCAGTAAATGCACTCAATGCTGCTAAGGGACAGTGCAATTAATTGTGAATTTGTGCTTGAATTTGTGCTTGTGTGTTTCTAAACAGAACTCCTCCTAGTCGGTACCAAATCCACCTTATCCAAAGCCGACAGTTTTTCCCTCACCATTGACAGCTCCAGTGTCCCCCTCCCCCCAGGTTAAGAGCCTGGGTGTCATCCTCGACTCCCTTCCACTCTCACATCAATAACATAACCCGCTCTGCGTATTTCCATCTACGCAACATTAACCGTCTCCGCCCATCTCTCACCCCTCACTCCACTGCCATCCTGGTCCACAGCCTCGTCACCTCCCGCATCGACTATTGCAACTCCCTCCTCTTTGGTGCCCCTCACAAATCCCTCCATAAGCTTCAACTGGTCCAGACTTCTGCAGCCCGTATCATTTCCAGAACCCCCTCCTTTCACCACATCACCCCCGTCCTTCAGCAGCTTCACTGGCTCCCGGTCAAATTCAGAATCAACTTCAAAATCCGTCTGTATACCTTTAAGGCCATCCACAGCCTCGCCCCCCCCTATCTGTCTGATCTCCTCCGTATCACCACCCCTTCTCGCTGCCTCAGGTCTTCCTCCTCCCTCCACCTCTCTGTACCCACCTCCCGTCTCAGAACTATGGGGAGCAGAGCTTTCAGCCGCTCTGCTCCCCAACTCTGGAACTCTCTTCCATCTGACATCCGTAACATTGACTCTCTTCCCTTGTTCAAATCCAAACTCAAAACTCACCTGTTCAAGATAGCCTACTCTCTGTAACTGTTCTGTTCCATTTTTTTTTTTTTTTTTAATATAATGTAAAAGACATGACCAACAGTGGTAGTGATCAAACATGGGTCTGTAAGTGTGAATTGATAGTTGTAGTTTATATTGTGGGGTGGGTGTCACAATGTCCAATTAAGTATTTTCTATGAAGTTTTCTTTTTATGCTTTTTTTCTATGATGTTTTCTTATGCTGTGTTTTCTGTGATGTTTTTATGCTGTTTTTTTTTTTCTGTCGTTGCTGTATTCTGTATTTATTCTTACTGTAAGGCGACCTTGAGTGCCATGAAAGGCGCCATAACAAATAAAATGTATTATTATTATTATTATTATTATTATTACTGTTTACTGTTTTTTAATTCTATTTATTAGGTGTTTTGTTTGTTTGTCC
>NC_043999.1:2133627-2151127 GCF_902150065.1 Myripristis murdjan | reverse complement strand
ACAGTAACAAGAGCAAAAACAATAAAAACAATAAAAGAAATAAAAACAATAAAAAGTAATAAAAAACAATGAAAAAAAAAAACAAACAAACAATGATACAGTGAATTATATCAGATAAAAGGCCCAGCAGAGGTGGCTTTGCTCATCCACAGGCCGAGGTGAACGAGGGAGACTGAACGAGTGTTTTAAAGGTGGAGGACAGGAACAGGACCGTGCAGCGCTGGCCTTCGAACGCTAACCCGAACCGTTCTCGTCACCGTGGTAACAGCTCTCTGATTGGTGCACTTTGCTTAAACAATGGTGAGATAGCGCCTCTGCCTCAGCTGGGAATCTGAGGTGAAAAAATGGCGGCTCTAGAGAAATGGCCTCGCTCTGTGATTGTCGGCGACGGACAGCAGAACCTCTGTGACGTCACCTCGTCTGTGACGTCACCTCGTCTGTGATGTCACCTCGTCTGTGATTGGCTGCGGGAAACCAAACCGCTGGATGAAGGTCGGCTCTCCTCCAGGAGGCCAGAAGAAGAGAAACGAGCTGAAGATCCGACCAGAGCCATGAATCCATCAGAGCTTTGACCCCTGCAGAGACCCGGAGATCCACCGTTTGAATCCTCTCTGGGTGATTTACACACACACACACACACACACACACACACACACACACACACACACACACAGAGCAGCAGATTAATCTGTCGACCCTCAAAGTGCCTTTCTGGCGTCTTTGAGCCTGCCGGGGTCGAATGGAAATCAGAGTGTGAGCGCCGCCGCAACCTCAAGGAGAACAGCTGAGGAGCGCTAAATCTCCTGCACACACACACACACACACACACACACACACACACACCTTAAAAGATATATGCACATTCAAACGTAAACACAGAGATGGAGGTAAACCGAAGATTTAGAAGCACACACACACACACACACACACACACACACACACATTGCCGCTCACGAGCACAAGCCAACAGATGCTGCAGTGTATTATGGGAGTTTGCGTTGAGCCGTCAGTCAGGCTCACGTCAGCGTGCGTTAATTAGTTAACTAATTAACGAGCTGTTTCAATTAACCTCTTTCTGCCCCGGCAAGGCAGTTTGTTTCTCTGCGTTCAGGAGTGTGTGTTTGTTTTTCTGTGTGTGTGTGTGTGCGTGTGTGTGGAGGGCAGATGACATCCACGTAATTAGTCCCATTCGTGTCATTTTTCTACCCCACTCCCCTCTTACAACCAATCCCAAATGATCAATTAGCATGTGGCTTAATTGGACAAATTAACACGGGTTATAATTGACCGAATTAACGTCGTCTTAATTGTCCAAATTAACAGCGGACTCCAAAGGCTGCAGGCTGCTGTCCTGTTTGTGTGTGTGTGTGTGTGTGTGTGAGTGTGACATTTCTGTCTCTGGACGACGTTTGATATTTGAGTGAGTGTGTGTGTGTGTGTGTGTGTGTGTGTGTCCCTTAGATTCAGGGGAGAAGGCAGCAAGTGGTTGTTGCTAGGCATCCAGAATCTCTCTAACTCTCTCAGTGTGTGTGTGTGTGTGAGTGTGTGTGTGTGTGTGTGTGTGTGTCTCGGTGGACAACAAGGCATTTCGCGGTGATTTAATGAGACGAGCTCTAATGGACTCCATAGGAACAAACACAGCAGACGGTTGAAGGACAGACTGTCAGGCTGATCTGAGGATGGGAGAGGAAAAACACACAGGAGTCCCCCCCCCCCCCCCCCCCCCCCCCTCCCCCCGCCCCGCCCCGCCCACCCCCTCCCAAAATAATAATCTGTGACATTTTCATTGAAACTCATATAAACGAGGCTGTGCTGCTAATTCAGCCCTCTGCGTTCCTGTTTGAACCTCCTAACCTGCAGCTTTTCCACAGAAACACCTCAACATCTGCCTTTCCCACCGCAAACTGGACTCTGGTTAATTCTTACATTTCAAGCCTGTGATGTGTGTGTGTGTGTGTGTGTGTGTGTGTGAGTGTGTGTGTGGTTGGTTTAGGGAGTATTTCTGCTTCCGGAGTTATACTTTTTGAGATATCCTGCTGACAAACGGACGAACAAACCAGCAGAAGACTGATTCTGCTGGTTTGCCATATTTAAAGTACGACGGAGTTTTAGGGCCACATTGAGCAGAAAAAATATTGAGATATTGATATTGATATTTCAAGAATAAAGTCGTAATATTATGAGAATGAGAATAAAGTCATAATATTACAAGAATAATGTTGCAATTTTACAAGAATAAACTTGTAATATTACAAGAATAAACTTGTAATTTTGCGAGATTAAAGTCGTAATTATGAGTAAAGGATATTAAGGAACCAATCCGACAATGAAAGTAAAACAGGCTAAAGAACGTTTTCTCATGAAAATACAACTTTATTCTCGTAAAATTACGGCTTTATCTCATAATAATTCGAGTTTATTCTTGTAAAATTAGGACTTTTTATTGTAATATTATGGCTTTTTTTTCTTACGACAGAACGACTTTATTCTCATTATATTCTAAATTTACTACTTTAATCTCGATATCTCAGATTTTTTTTCTCAGTGTGGCCCTAATAGTCCGTCGTATTAAAGTGTTATTTCACCCATAATGCATCATTTTTATATCCAGTTCTCACCGTGTCCTGCCTTCAACATCAGACCAACAGGTTTTACCCACAATCCCTCGTGGTAAACTCATATTCCAAAAACACCAGCCTTCTCTGCTCCAGTGGGAGAAATGGGGCTGTAATTTTAGGATTTACAGCAAAACTCTATCGCAAGTTCAGCTGAAAAAGTGAATGGAGGTCAACTGGACTGTAAAGCGTGAGCTCGTTATCCAAGCCGTTGGCTCGTTAGTGCTCCTCCCTGTTGCGATGACCGTCGTTAGTGTCATTAAGGTCACCTGACTCCAGGACAGAATGACGGTCATTAAGGTCACGTCCCTCCAGAGCAGGGGTGTCAAGCTGGTGCCATGGAGGCCGAGAGGCTGCAGGTTTTCACTCCAACCAAAAACTCCACCAGGTGATTTCACTGATTAGTCCGTCCTCTCTGTGTTAAGGTGAGGTGATCAGTGAAATCACCTGGTGGAGTTTTTGGTTGGAGGGACAACCTGAAGCCTCTCGGCCTCCATGGCACCAGTTTGACAGCCCTGCTTCAGAGTGAACGGTGCTCTTTAGGGTCACCAGGCTCCAGGAGTGAACGACTGCCTCCAGGGGTGAACAATGGTCGTTAGGGTCACCTGACTCCAGGGTGAACGATGGTCATTAGGATCACCTGACTCCAGGGTGAACGACGGTCGTTAGGGTCACCTGACTCCGGGGTGAACGACGGTCGTTAGGGTCACCTGACTCCGGGGTGAACGACGGTCGTTAGGATCACCTGACTCCAGAGTGAACGACAGTCGTTAGGGTCACCTGACTCCAGGGTGAACGATGGTCGTTAGGGTCACCTGGCTCCAGGAGTGAACGACTGCCTCCAGGGGTGAACGATGGTCATTAGGGTCACCTGACTCCAGGGTGAACGACGGTCGTTAGGGTCACCTGACTCCAGGGTGAACGACGGTCGTTGGGGTCACCTGACTCCAAGGTGAACGGTGCTCTTTAGGGTCTCCTGCCTCCAGGAGTGAACGACTGTTATTGGGTCACCTGACTCCAGGGTGAACGACGGTCGTTAGGGTCACCTGACTCCAGGTGAACGACGGTCGTTAGGGTCACCTGACTCCAGGGTGAACGACAGTCGTTGGGGTCACCTGACTCCAGGTGAACGATGGTCGTTAGGGTCACAAGGGGTCAGGATTGAATGGTTCAGCCTCCTGGGTGTGGCTGACAGGACAGCGCTGTATGTTGAAGATAGATGGTGTCTGACTCCTCCTCTGTTGAGAGACGGTTCCTCCATCTTAACACAGGTCACCTCCTTCTCTTTCAAACCACCTGTCCTTCCTGTGCAAGAGGGAGAAGCTGAAGAAACTTCTTGGATGAGAAGTGAAGTCAAGAATCTACAAACCAGTCCAGCTGACCTCCATTCAACCCTGCGAGGAGAACCGTGACCTGGATGACTGAGAAATGCCACCAACAGGAACTGATCCACTGGACGTCCAGAGGTGAACGTGGTCTCAAACATCTGGTCTCAGTCTGGAGAAGTCGGAAAAAAGGGATTTTGCCCAGAACGTTGGCATGTTCCTTTAGTACACATTGTATTTTTACCACACTAATTTATGTTGCCAGTAACCTTTACAGTAGGAATCATTTCATTATATTGTTTTGGATTTGGATCATTTAAAGCACTTTATTTATGTTTATGTGAAACATTTAAGTTGCCCTTCATATCCCCTGTGCATATGGACAAAGTCATTTTAGTTCGTACCTGTTTTGGTTTTACAGGGGGAGATGTTATGGACTGAGAATATAGATTGAAAGCTGTCATACTGGATGAATTAAAAAGACTCTGACAGCTGCAGCACGTTACTTAACACCAAGAAATAAGGGTTACATAAACATCAATACAGCATTAAACTGTTAATTTATATCAGTCGTCTCTTCACTGCGATATCAAGGAAGCTCCAAAATATCAAATCAGTCTCCTCGCCTTCAGATGAGCCCTGTGTGTTTTTATTACCGTCCTCAAAATGAACAGAGTTTGATTTTGAAGTGGCGTTCAAATCCACCAGCAGATTTGACTCTTTCATTTTCTGCTCCTTTGTGACTTTGCGAGGTGGTGAAAGGCCAACGAGCGAGGTGACACCGCCGCCGGGTCAACAACAAACACAGGCATTCACTGTTAATTAATTTTCACCTTTTGCATGATGAACTGCTGTTTAGACGCTTTGGAAATGTTCATGTTAATGGGAGTTTGAATTGAAATGGATGGGCAGAGAGAGAAAAAGAGAGACTTCTTACTTCTTCTGAAGTGTGAATGAATAAGAGAAACCAGCCGGCCTGAATTCTCTAAACATTTCCCTGAATGAAGAATTATACGTGGCAGACTTGTGGCAGAATCTTATTAACCCCCAGCCTTTATGTTGCAGGTACACTACAGAACGACGCAGGAGAGGTAAAATGTCCTGTTTTTGACGGCCAATTCAAACCAGCGGATCAAATTAGAGAGTGAGAATGTGATCCTGGGAAGCTGCAGGTATCTCAAATCAAGGGAGTACTACGAGACGGAAATTAAACCTGACCTTTAGCCTGAAGCGAACAATGCGATGAAACTGATAATCAATGCATAAAAGAGCTAGAATATCAGCTATCAAGGCTTGAAAGGAAGCAATCAACTAATCATGTAAAATATAAACGGGAAAACAAACTGTGATGGTGAAGGGCAAAAGATGTTCACCAGCTCATGGATACAAAGGGAATTCAGCCCGATTTTTTATTTTTATTTTTTTTTTTTGATCTGCTTCTTTAACACACCTAAAGAAGAGCAGGCAGCTGCACACACACCGGCTGTGTGGACTCTACATCACGCGTGTATTTTTTAAAGTAACTGATTTCTTGGTTAAAATAGGTGAAGCATTATTAAAGATACTTGGACGTGGTGCAGCGAAGCCGGGTAAGACGCCGTAATGAAGCCCTACTCTTTCATAATGATGAATAAATTTGATAAATGATAAATTGATGAATGTGTTCAGCAGTTATAGTTCCACCAGCTAACTTCTCCTCAAACCATCCCAGTTTTTAAAAAAAGAAAAAAAAAAAAGAATCCCAGGATGTGCATTTCAGACCACTTCAGGGCTGCTGTGAGGTTCATTTTTTCACTTTGACGGAGCCAGGCTAACGACTCCCATAGACTTCAAGTCTTTATGCTAAGCTAACAGGAAATGCTACCCATCGGATCTGAACCACTGGATGTACAGAGGAGAAGATGGTGTCCAACATCTGGGCTCAGTCTGGGGACGTCGGCGAAAGGGGCATATTGGTCAAAATGTTGGAGTGTTCCTTTAATCTATCAAAACCTGACAGAGGAGGGGCATTTAGTAGAAAAAAAGAAGCACATCCAGTGTCCCTTAGTATACTGGTCTCCTGATTTTGTGGCCAATTAGTACACAACTGAACCTTTTTTTGTTCCTGTCGGGTCATATTCTAATGTATGATGTTCTGGCACTGACATTCTGGACTTTTATATTTCATGTTCACCTCGACCTGAGAGGCAGAGGGTGAAACAGTGAAATCGTGGACAGACACAAAGTGAGAGGGTCCGAGGCCACAGAGCAGCGATTCACCGTTAACGTCTCAACGGCGGGCCAGAGAGAGGCAGCTGGGATGCAGTTTCATTCAGAGCAGAGAGAGAGAGAGAGAGAGAGAGAGAGAGAGAGAGAGAGAGAGAGGTGGCTGCCGCTTGTCAAGGTTCTCCTGACCTCCCTCTCTCCGGCAGAGAATAGTGTCTGCCGCCGTGACAGATGCAGTTAATAGGCAGAGATGTGCTGCTTTCAGCTGGTGCTGTGACACACTTTTGTTAAGCGGCGAGGCTTCAGATGCGTCGCCGCCAGGTGAAACTGTCACTTCATGTAATCAGCCAGACTCTAATTTAAAAAAGTTTCCCCGTCAAGGATGTTCCCTCGCCGCCTGACATTTTTCCACGTGCGGCGTGCGGCACAAGCCCTACTTTCTGCTCTCTGCAGCGCGGCGCTCCAGCCACGGGAGGAACTCACCGGAGACGAGCGCCGATCTGCCGTCTGAAGGCGGAGAGGCACTCAAGTGCAATTAAATGACACGTAGCCTTCGAGAAAATTACGTGCAGGATGCAAACAGAACAACATGAAGGGGATCTGTGCGGTGAAAATGGCTGCATGCACTGGTGGAGGAAAGACAGTGCTGTCCCAGACTTTCCTGTTTGGTTTGTTTCGGTTGAGACGCGGTGCCTTTTCACTGTAAAAGCCCCGTCTCCTGCATGTTGGGTGTGGTATCCACAAAATGCTCCTGCTGCTCTCCTCCCAGAGCGAGCAGTGGGGTTTCAGAGCTGCCACATCACTCCTCCTCCCTTTCCTCCAGCCGCTGGTTTCCATTCATTCCACTACGATATGAACATGAACTTTCAGAGCCTTCACACTTTCTTCACTCCAGTTTTCCATCAGCCCAATAAAGTCCTCCACATGAGTTTTCCTAAAAGCAGCAGCACTGTTGGGGTTTCAGGACTTTTTCACACTGAAACGCTCCCTCCTCCTCCTCCTCCTCCTCCTCCGCCAGGGAAAATAGTCCCCGGGGAAACGCTTTGCTTTCCACAATTTAACGCATCACAAGACTGGAGGGCGATGGAGGGAAGCCGGGAATAAAACACGACCCTGATCAGTTTTTCAACACCGGAATATGGAAAAACACTTGTTGAGGAGCAAATCTTGTTTTTTTATATATAAAGAAAAACATTTTATTTGACAAAAATAACAAAATAAAGGACAGATAAAGACAGGTGAGCTGTCAGACTCATTCGTTCATATGAGACCTTCACGCAGGCTGGATTATTTCTGCTAACGTCAATATGACTCAAGTCGACATGGATAATTTAGGCTACTTTCTGATTTATTATTTTAAATCAATTATTGAGAAACTGCATGTTGGTTGATGAAAATAACACAGAATGTAGAATTACATCAAGCAGAAGAAACACATGCAACAAACACACAGCAGACAGGTTTGACTTTTACCTCCCAGAGGAAAATAAAAGAACTGCTCTGTCCATCTTTCTGGAAAAATCCTACACTCCACGTCGACCTTTTGCTTTTCTGACAGCAGGTCGGATAAACTAACAGGACAAAAGGTCAGGAAATTCTTATCTGGAAACATCCACGGTCTGACTGGTGGTTTTGTCCCCCTCGCTGTAAAATTTGTTCCGGCAGCGCTTGGAAAAGCAAAAGTACTGACTTTAAAAAAACACTCAGAAAGTCCAAACGAAATGCTGCTCAGCCTCAGTGAGGAAAGGAAGTTAAGAAGCCACTAACTCGGGATAAAAACAAGATGAAAGATTCCTCAGATGTCATTAAATAGCGATGAGCAGAAAGCCGAGGCAGACGCCGGCGACTGACATGGATTTGTCAGACAGGTGGACGGAGCCGTCACTGAGAGCGACACCTTTTCATGCTGATTTTCTCTTTTCTTCTTTTCTTTTTTTGAAAGAAAAGGAGACAGTAAATGGTGGGAAATGAAGCATTTTGCCAGCCACATGCAGTCGGCCGGCTAAAAGGCCGGCGGTGCTGTTCAAGGCCGTCTGACTCCTCCAGCTGCTGCTCAGCCTCTCCGCTCTCACACAAACGCTGGTTCTTCAAAGGTTCTTCAAAACGCTCCACAAAGAACCATGAGCAGCTGGAGAACCTCTTTATTTAGAGTCTGGTTCCTCACACACTTTCTGTGGTTCTTTAAAGTGCTAAAGGTTCTTCATGTTTATTGGAGTTACTTGGTGGTGGCAGCAGCTAACAATTATTCTCCTTGTGGATTAATGTGCAGATTATTTCTTCAGCGAATGGATTAATGTTTCACTCTATAAACCATCAGAAAACAGGGAGAAATGCCACAGCGTCACAGCTGACATTTTTAATAGCTCGTCTGGAACCCAGTGAAGGAACAAGGAACGTGGAGAACCGGCCAACAACATGTTCATGTTGGATTTCAACCTGCACACAATCATCTGATTTAAAACTCTCAGAGAGGCTTTTATTCTGAAAAATTACTGTTCTTTACTGAACCAGTTGGGTCCACAAAGAACTTTCTTAAAAATGGTTCCTTAAAGACCCTAGTTTTTGCTAAAGTTCCATTTGTAGTTTCTAAAGGAACCATTTTTTAATGGTTCTTTGAGGCTCCTTTGGGGGTTCTTTAATGAACCCTCTATAGAAGTGATTCTCTAAAGAAACTCTTGCTAAAAGTTTCTTTGTGGAACCAGCTGGTTCAGTAAGGAACCTATTTTGAATGTTTCTTTAATAATTTTCCAGAATGAAATCAAATTATTAAAATGCTCATTGTTCTCTGGCGTCACTCCGAAGAACCGTTTTTGGTTCCAGCCGGCACCCTTACTTTTCTGTGTGTAGCTGAAGAAAAATGATAAAGTTTTATTTGCTCCACACCAGCTCAGTGTGCGCTCGGAAAAACTCTTGCTTTAGCTCTTTCACACTGAAACCTCCAGACAAACAGCCAGATTTACCGCCACTGACACCAAATTAAAGGGAAATGCCAACCAAATTTTTATAACAAAGCAGAAAGTGGGACTCCAAATCATCTCACCTGACAAAACATTTACCAGGATGAAGCAGAGCGGCTGAAGTGAAGCTCCCACCTCATCACAGGCACTTACATATGGATGGCAGGGATAATAGGCAGCAACGACGCACAAATGCAGAAAAACGCCATTCATCCATCAGCAACAAGGATCTCATCTCGTCAAGGTTTGAAACCTTTATACATCTTTTGTATGCCCCTTCGTTTCAGCAGGAAATAGTTTCTCCTGGCCAATGCCGTGCTTTGTGCTCGAGCCGTGCGAGAGCGCTAATAAAGGCAAGTCTTAATTGAACGAGCAGGAAAATAAAGCAGGAACACGGCGAGCCGACGCGTTGGTCCATGTGCTGCCGAACGCACAGAACAGCCTGTGACTTCCAGCCGTCCTTCAACTTCCCCGCTTTGACAGAGAGCGAGACGCCGGTGACGGTGACGGCGAGGAACAACACGTGCCAGGGAGAGGATGAGGCAAGAGGAGCAGTGGTGAGGAAGATGATGAGGAAGAAAAACAGAAGTTATGAAGGAAAAAGAGGAAGAAAAGACGAGAAGAGGAAACAAAAAGTAAATGAATGTGAGGAGGAAAGTGGAGCAAACCAACAATAAACTTTTTGGGAGATAACAGACAAGAGTTATTGCAGTGTTTGTGATCAGTTTTTATTGGTATTTAATCATGGTTATATGGCGGTGGAGTTAAATGAAAGAAAATGAATAAAGTCACCAATGGCCATACATTTATCAACGAAAAAAACTGGCAAACAACCAGAAACAACACAAAGTAGAAGAAATAAGAGCATTTATTCTGCCAAAGGTTTCATTTTATTCCACCTGCGGCAGGTGAACTATGTTCTGTGTATGAAATTAATATGAATAATTTGATGGTCGGGGTTCCTGGAGGATGGCTGAGTTAAGATGGTGAAGCTAATGCATTTTACAAATTTATGTAAGATTACAATGTGAACTGGAATTTTCTGGTGATCGCTGTATAAAAAGGTGAATTGTAAGAGGACGTCAGGGCTGAACTTGATGTGCAGACGAGGTACACGAGGATTTTTATTTTTTGACAAAACTGACCCTGAAGTCGATGGCTCATACACTATATTACCAAAAGTATTCGCTCACCCATTCAAATGATCAGAATCAGGTGTCCTAATCACTTGGCCTGGCCACAGGTGTATAAAATCAAGCACTCAGGCATGCAGACTGTGAAACAAGACATTTGTGAAAGAATGGGCCGCTCTCAGGAGCTCAGTGAATTCCAGCGTGGAACTGTCATAGGATGCCACCTGTGCAACAAATCCAGTCGTGAAATTTCCTCGCTCCTAAATATTCCACAGTCAACTGTCAGCTCTATTATAACAAAATGGAAGCGTTTGGGAACAACAGCAACTCAGCCACGAAGTGGTAGGCCACGTAAAGTGACGGAGAGGGGTCAGCGGATGCTGAAGCGCATAGTGCAAAGAGGTCGCCGACTTTCTGCACAGTCAATTGCTACAGAGCTACAAACTTCATGTGACCTTCAGATTAGCCCAAGTACAGTACGCAGAGAGCTTCATGGAATGGGTTTCCATGGCCGAGCAGCTGCAGCCAAGCCACACATCACCAAGTGCAATGCAAAGCGTCGGATGCAATGGTGTAAAGCACGCCGCCACTGGCCTCTAGAGCAGTGGAGACGCGTTCTCTGGAGTGATGAATCACGCTTTTCCATCTGGCAATCTGATGGACGAGTCTGGGTTTGGAGGTTGCCAGGAGAACGGTACATTTCAGACTGCATTGTGCCGACTGTGAAATTTGGTGGAGGAGGAATTATGGTGTGGGGTTGTTTTTCAGGAGCTGGGCTTGGCCCCTTAGTTCCAGTGAAAGGAACTTTGAATGCTTCAAGATACCAAAACATTTTGGACAATTCCATGCTCCCAACCTTGTGGGAACAGTTTGGAGCGGGCCCCTTCCTCTTCCAACATGACTGTGCACCAGTGCACAAAGCAAGGTCCATAAAGACATGGATGACAGAGTCTGGTGTGGATGAACTTGACTGGCCTGCACAGAGTCCTGACCTGAACCCGATAGAACACCTTTGGGATGAATTAGAGCGGAGACTGAGAGCCAGGCCTTCTCGACCAACATCAGTGTGTGACCTCACCAATGCGCTTTTGGAAGAATGGTCAAAAATTCCTATAAACACTCTCCTCAACCTTGTGGACAGTCTTCCCAGAAGAGTTGAAGCTGTAATAGCTGCAAAAGGTGGACCGACATCATATTGAACTCTATGGGTTAGGAATGGGATGGCACTTCAGTTCATAGTATGAGTAAAGGCCACATGAAGTTTGTAGCTCTGTAGCAATTGACTGTGCAGAAAGTCGGCGACCTCTTTGCACTATGCGCTTCAGCATCCGCTGACCCCTCTCCGTCACTTTACGTGGCCTACCACTTCGTGGCTGAGTTGCTGTTGTTCCCAAACGCTTCCATTTTGTTATAATAGAGCTGACAGTTGACTGTGGAATATTTAGGAGCGAGGAAATTTCACGACTGGATTTGTTGCACAGGTGGCATCCTATGACAGTTCCACGCTGGAATTCACTGAGCTCCTGAGAGCGGCCCATTCTTCCACAAATGTCTTGTTTCACAGTCTGCATGCCTGAGTGCTTGATTTTATACACCTGTGGCCAGGCCAAGTGATTAGGACACCTGATTCTGATCATTTGAATGGGTGAGCGAATACTTTTGGTAATATAGTGTATCAAACATGAGTTAGTTAGCAACAGACCAATGACTGATAATTCGGCCTGATTTTCAGCCCCAGCGATGTCTCTGCACTGTGTTTGGTCTGGTGGGCCTGGGCATGGAGGACAGACGGGGAACAGGACTCCAAATGGTGTTGAGACAGAGCAAACTTCACTATTTACTGGCTTGTGGAACACAAAACTGTAAGGATTCTGAACAAAACTGGAGCTCAGATGAAGAGGAAAACACAGAACTGCAAAACAGAGAGAAATCTTTACTTGGCAGTTCAGAGGTCTTACAGTCAGTGAAGGCAGCAAAATCCATACAGGGCAATCACACTTAAAACCAAAATCCACAAATACAGAATGAAATCCTGAATTATGAATCAGATACAAAATAAAATAACCTTCAGCTGAGGTCATGACAGAACAGATCACTGGAGTATTTTAGATGTACTGAAATAAAAAAAGGCTGTGTTCCTCCCTCTGACCAAAACACTTTTTCCCTTGAACCTCCACAAGTGTTCGGAAACAAATGATTGACCACCAAACTTCATGCTGTTTTCACTGGCAAAACGCTGTTCAGCATATCATCAATAAAATATTTTTGATATTTTTCTGCATCTTCAACTCGGTGGAGAAAAATGCTCTCTATTGCCATCATTGAATTTAACTGTGGATTAAAACTGGAATGCCGAGGTAATCCTGACACCATTCAACCTGAATCTGTTGACGCTCAAAATGAGAACAAAACAACTCAAACACAAAGTTCAAATCATTCAAACAGTTCCTCCAGGACACGTTTGATTCTTATTTTTCATCCAAGTACTTTTGGATTTTAATAAAACTATCATCAGCAGAGAGAGACTTCAGCAAAACCTTTAATTTTTGTGCAGGTAGCTGTTTTTACAGACATTCGTCCTCTCTTTATTGCGTGATGCCATGTCTGTTACTGTGCATTCTTTGCGTCGACACCTGCTGCCACTGATTGGCCAGATACTGGACACGCCCACTGTCTGGATTGGCCGATTTTAAAGAAGGACAGATTGGGCAGCCAAAGAGAAACGAAACTTCAAATCAAACCAAAATGTTTGTGCAGGAGGGGAGTTGTTGAAGGAACTCACTCATGTAAACGAAGTGTTTCAGTGTTAACACAGAGTTCAGGAACCCTCTTCACTTTGTGGAACACAATACAACTAATGTACAGTGGCTGCAGAGGCTCAAAACTACAGCAGAGCAAAAACAGAAACATATAAAGAAAACACAACGACGCCATCTAATGCCGAAATATATAATTCACTTGTTCCACCTGGTTGGTGCATTAACCTGTTAAATAAGGCATAAAAAAAACATTCAGAACAATCGACTGCACATAATTTTTCGACCCCTGGCACCCATCTGGGCGATCTTCACTGATAAAGAGTGTAAACTGTTTGGCGAGGTAACTGGATGCACAGGAACAAAACTGTAATTCCACCTGGTTTATGGTTTGCTGCGAAAGGCATTTGATACAGTAAACCACAAGTTACTCACCGCCAAACTCTCCAAGATTAATTTTACCCACAATGCCCTCAAGTGGACAGAATCTGAATCTGAATAACAGAACTCAGGGTGTGAAAGTTCACAACCACCAATCAGATGCTCTTAACACTCACACTGGTGTCCCACAAGGATCTGTACTGGGTCCACTTTTGTTTAGCCTCTATAGAAAGGACTTGCCCTCTGTGTTCTGATGTGGAAATTAAGCGATATGCCGATGACACAGTGATTTATGCTCATGGCAGCACAAAACAACAGGCTGCAGAAGGACTCGCTAAATCACTGGGCCTCATCACAGTTCAAGCTAATTATTAAAGTTGTTTCTGAGTTCAAATATTTGGGCATCCTCTTTGATTCTCAGCTATCATTCAAATCTCTTGTAAAAAATATGTCTTGGTTATGAATGACAGAATTTATAGCTTATTCAGTAGCAGTATTTATAGGGACTGCATTATAGTTGTTGTTATTTGGTAGCAGGTTAGCTATTGGTAGCTGACCCGTTGACAGACAGTAGGCGATGTTGTCTTTGTCCCATTTTCAATGAAACATGTCCAAGTTCTTACAAAGGCCTAAATTTTGCCGCTATCGCAGGCTTTTTAAAAATAATACTTATCTTAAGTACGTAGTATCTTACCTATATACCTCTCCATTGTTACTGTGTTACTCTATTTCAGTGACCATTTTCAAGTTTCTTTTCTAAGTAGCCAGTGGTTTGGATTGGTTCACAAGATGTAACGTTTTAAAAGTTATGTTCCCACTTGGACCAATCAGAGCGCACGTAGCTGCTAAATTCCTCCACATGTCCCAGCTGTGATGTTTTTGTTGTTTTTTTTTTTTTTTTCTCGTCTCTGAGAACTTCTCCCATCTCCTTAGAAACAGTGGATGAGGGTCGCCATGGACTTGGAGAGCTGGAGTCCGGAACGCCGAGGGTCATGTAGGGATTGGTAGTCACTCAGATTAAAATAATCCTTTCGAGACGGATCAGAAGAATACTGTTGGAGTGAGTTAAGATACATAATCCAGGCTCAACGTGGGCAGGCGGCGTCATACGAGCAGCTTTCCTGCAGACGGACAGACAGACTATATTTCAAAATATGGAAAATATCAGATTTATATCTCCAACAGTATATGATGGGATCACAGGGTTGAAGCAGTTTGGTTTTGGTGGGTGATACTGGAGGAACTGGTGGAAAATTTCTCCCTTCTGTTACCTGAGATGTGTTTTTATCACTGGGATCTATTTATCTATTTATTTATTAATGTTTCCCCTTATTTTTGGTGTTAATGGTGTCGCTAACGGTGTTGTGTGTTTATTGCTGAAACTGAAAATTTCAACATAATCCAGATTTTCTCCCGATGAAAATGCATCAGTCTGTGAGGCACGTCGGAGCAGGGAGCCTCACCTCAAGGTCATTTTTCCACGTCGCTCCAGGCATCTCCTAACCCTCGAAAAATAAACACAAATCTTTCTAATTTGAATCCATGAGTGACTGTCATCAGGGCAGGTATCGCCTCCCAGGTGATAAAAGGCTTCATTTTGGAAAGAAGCCCTTCAATCATCTCCAGACGTCGGGTTGCCAGGTTTGAAGGGTTCAGCCGCTCTGAGAGGAATCCGGGCGCACATTTCTCTCTCTGCTTTAGACGGTAATTAATGGCAGGATTATCTGAGGCCTCTTGACTCATCAACACACACACACACACACACACACACACACACACACACACACACACACACACGCACGCACCTCGATCCATCATACACATTGTTCAGGGCCATGGATTACTGTTGGCCTGACTAAACAGAAATAAATCACTGGTTTCCTGCTCATCAGATGCACACACACACACACACACACACACACACACACACACACACACACACACACACAGTCTGCCTGGTTCTCCTGTTGTTTGTTGTACAATTTGTTTTCCTGGCTGCATTTCTTACGGGAGCCAATTATTTCAAACACACAAACAAAAAACTGGAATATTACACACAGTCACATGCTTCTGTTCTCCATGCTGCATGTGTGTGTGCGTGTGTGTGTGTGTGTGTGTGTGTGTGTTGGGATACATTTATGTTTGAACATCAAAGCAGCTTCTTTTGATCTGTTGAAACACACACACACACACACACACACACACACACACACAAACATGCCATCTGAGGACAAATCTGCAGAGCTGCTACCCTCTCCTCAGATGAACCTATGGGATGAGTCATACCTACACACACACACACACACACACACTCTCTCTCTCTCTCACTCTCTCTCACACTTTCACACACACACTTTCACACACACACACACACACACACACACACACACACACACACACAGCACAGAAGAGAGAGCAGCATATGTGTTTGTACTTGTGAAGATGTTTAATTTAGTTTAATTTAGACCCAGCAGCTGACTTTAATCTGGATTCTGAACTAATTTCAAACTCAATCTGAAGCTCCGAGCTCCGAGCTCCTCCCGACGAGCTCCTCCTGACGAGCTCCTCCTGACGAGCTCCTGACGAGCTCCTCCTCCTGACGAGCTCCTCCTCCTGACGAGCTCCTCCTCCTGACGAGCTCCTGACGAGCTCCTGATGAGCTCCTCCCGACGAGCTCCTCCCGACGAGCTCCTCCTCCTGACGAGCTCCCGACGAGCTCCTGACGAGCTCCTGATGAGCTCCTCCCGACGAGCTCCTCCCGACGAGCTCCTCCCGACGAGCTCCCGACGAGCTCCTCCCGACGAGCTCCTCCTGACGAGCTCTCGACGAGCTCCTCCTGACGAGCTCCCGACGAGCTCCTCCCGACGAGCTCCTCCCGACGAGCTTTGATTGATTGATTGATTGATTGATGACACTTTATTAATCCCTGAAGGGAAATTCGTTTGTCCCGGCAGCATTAAAAAAAAAAACACAATTATAAATAAACGGGTGAAAAACTCACCTAATACACAAATAACTCTTGTGTTTGCAGATCAGGTGAGAAAACTCACAGTGAAGGCAACAGGTCTGCTTCGACATCCTGAGGAAAACACAGCAGGCAGCATGCAGGTACACAGGTGAGCAGGTATACAGGTGAGCAGGTACACAGGTGAGCAGGTACACAGGTGAGAAGGTACACAGGTGAGCAGGTACACAGGATGCAGGTACACAGGTGAGCAGGTACACAGGTGAGCAGGTACACAGGTGAGCAGGTACACAGGTGAGAAGGTACACAGGTGAGCAGGTACACAGGTGAGCAGGTATACAGGTGAGCAGATACACAGGTGAGCAGGTATACAGGTGAGCAGGTACACAGGTGAGCAGGTACACAGGTGAGCAGGTATACAGGTGAGCAGGTACACAGGTGAGCAGGTATACAGGTGAGCAGGTATACAGGTGAGTAGATACACAGGTGAGCAGGTAAACAGGTGAGCAGGTATACAGGTGAGCAGATACACAGGTGAGCAGGTATACAGGTGAGCAGATACACAGGTGAGCAGGTATACAGGTGAGCAGGTATACAGGTGAGCAGATACACAGGTGAGCAGGTAAACAGGTGAGCAGGTATACAGGTGAGCAGATACACAGGTGAGCAGGTATACAGGATGCAGATACACAGGTGAGCAGATACACAGGTGAGTAGATACACAGGTGAGCAGGTAAACAGGTGAGCAGGTATACAGGTGAGCAGGTAAACAGGTGAGCAGGTAAACAGGTGAGCAGGTATACAGGTGAGCAGATACACAGGTGAGCAGGTATACAGGTGAGCAGATACACAGGTGAGCAGGTAAACAGGTGAGCAGGTATACAGGTGAGCAGATATCCAGAGCAGGTACACCCTAGTTTCGACAGGTTGACCTTTACGTTAATGCCCTACTACACACACACACTGACTGCACTGCACACACACTCTGAACACACTGCACACACACACTGACTGCACTGCACACACACTCTGAACACACTGCACACACACACTGACTGCACTGCACACACACACTGACTGCACTGCACACACACTCTGAACACACTGCACACACACACTGACTGCACTGCACACACACACTGACTGCACTGCACACACTGCAC